>NC_081432.1:58598678-58726165 GCF_949786415.1 Peromyscus eremicus | reverse complement strand
GCTCACACAGCAGAAAAGAAATGTTGGGGAGGGGGAAGACAAGACCGATGGCCGTTGAGCGAGGGAGCAGGGTGCTCCCTGCCAACTGCGAACTGCCAGCTCCGTGAAGCATGACTGCTTCCGAGCAACCGAGCAGGGCTGCTGCTGCGAGCCAGGAGGAAGGGGAGCAGACAGCCAGGCGACAGGCGTTTGTGGGGTGTCAGTCCCCTCTGCCGTGACCTCAGCCACTCTGCCCGCCTTTTCACACCAGCTAGTCCAGTTCTGTCCCCGGTTCCTGTCTTCTCACAGCCTCTCCATCACGCTTGCCCCGCTTCCCCTCGCCTGAGCCGGCCCCTTCTCACTCTCTGCTTGTTCACTCTCTCCAGATCGCTGGGGGTCTCCAAGGAAGTCCGTCTCTGCATAGCCTCCCTATGTGTTTGATGTCCCCCATTTCCCTAGTGGCAAGCCCCACACTGTGAGGGGACAAGCCAGAAAACACACCCCCAGCTGCGCGTGCCGTACATGGGAGATGATGAGCGTTCAGGAAGATCAGGACTCAGGTGGGAGGGGAGGAACCTGTCACTGGCAAGGGGGAGAAACACCAGCAGCGGCTTCCTGGGCATTGGGATGGGCTTGAGCCTCTGTTTGAAGTGCAGAGGGACCTAGGCCCTTCCCAGGGTGGGGGCATCCTTCCTCCCACCAGAATCCTAAAAGCAATGGATCCACTTGGTTATGGGCTGGAACTCCCAAACCACAAGGCAAAAGGAACCCTTTGTTTGTGTAAGCTGGTGTTTGTTAAACTAGTGGAGAGCTGACTAGTACAAGGACACCTTGACTAGCATTCTGGTTCTTTTTGTTTCTTTGATTAAAATATAATTATGTCCTTCCCCCTTCCCTTCCCTCCCTCCAACCCATCCCTCCCACACGCCCTTCTCCTCCCAAATTCATGGTCTCATATTCTTTGATTCATGACAGAAACTACTCATTGGATAGGGAAAGGGAAGGGAAAAGACAGACCTATCTTCCCCTTTGGAGACACCCCAACGACCTAAAACCTTCCACTACATCCCACCTCTTAAAGGTCCCACCCCCTCCCAATCATAGCCTGGGCTGGGGAACCAGCCTGTAGTGCATATGCCTTTGGGGGATGCCAAGATCCATCTCCGGCATCTTGTTGGCAACTGCTCTACCCTGCTGTGTTAGCACCCTGGGTGGCCCAACTGGACCTATATGGGAGGATTGCCCTTCCTCCTTAAAGTCACTGTGTCGCTCCCTATTGTGGACTCCGGGGACAGCACATAGGACACACCAGGCGACTCAGCTCCGTCTGGCTGCTGCCGCCGGCAAGACCAGGTTTTGCGTCGTCGTCGTCGTCGTCGTCGTCGTCGTCGTCACCAGGTACCAGACATGTTTGAGCTCAGCTCTCCGTCTCATAGATTTAGAGCCAGGCAGAGGAGACTGGTGGGACGCTGCTCAGGTCCTCTGACGAGCCAGGAAAGGGGTTGCAATCAAACCCCGCTGTCCTGATATAAACCCTAATTTGCCTTTTTTTCTTTCCTTGGGGTTCAGTGTGTTTCTGGAATGAAAGCAAACTGACTTTGGAAAAGTGGCCTATTACTTTAGGCAACTTCCCAAACAGTCAGCAAGCAATTATTGTGCGCCCTTTATTTACCTAGAGCTGTGCTAAGTCTGGATCGAGTCTAAAATCTGGCTTCTATCAAGTGGACAGTGATGGCCCCTGGCTTCAAACAACTTTGTGAATCAAACCCGCAGAACATGACATCTGACCAAATATTGATCACAGAACAGTCCAAGTTCATAGTACTCACGTTAACTAGCACTTTCTAGGAAAAACAAATAATACTAGTGTGTTTTCATATAAAACAAAACATACACATACATGACAGCAGTTAACAAGCATGACTGGAAAATCTGAACTATGTGGCAGCCATCTAATTAAAAAGATTATTTCCTGCAAACTCTAACGGAATATCCTTCTCCTGCTTCCATTTTTTTTTTTAGTCCCATGTAAAACAAACTCTGCAAGGAACGTGAAGTTTATTGTAAGAGCGAGCATGTTAAGTTTCCAAACATTGCCGTCAGTCTGTGGACACCAGGCAGTGGAAGCTTTGAAAACAGCTGCCCTGAACACACAGTTCCCATCACACGTGTCAAAGCCCCTCTGCAGAATCTGATAGGAGGGGGATGTCTGGTGAGTCAGAGCCATGCATGTTAAAAATCACCTAGTGGGCCTTCTGGTCCCACCACCAGACTAATCCAGACTCCAGCTCTGTCTCTTGTACATCCTCCATGGCTTTTCCCAGCCAAGGTTTCAATGACTCAGGTTGTACGGTGTTCCCTTGAGTGGCTACAGCGCAGCCAGAGAGAAGGAATTTCTCTTTTATTGACTCTGACTTTCCTTCTGTCCTACCGGCTTGTTCCTGCTGGAGTCCTTCAGACCACCCACTGAGTCTCTCCTCCCACGCTGAGAGCAGTACTTCCCCGCGTTATTTGTTCCGTGAAATGCTTTTGAATTTTGACAGTAAAGGCTGTGGGAGAATGGCCCCTGGGCACTGGGGTCCTTTCCTTAGGTCTAGGTACAGTCTAGAGTCAGGTTTTGGGGTGTCACTGCACTTTCAATGCACACGCCTCCCTCTCTCACACACACAGACACACACTAATATACACCCTCCATCACACGTCTTTCTATACATTTCCCACTATCTCTACTCAATCCTTAAATCGAACTTGGTCCCGTGGAGTAAGGAAAACCCCAAGGAGGGAAAATATGGAGCATCTTTGAATCAGAAAGTTCGGCTGTGTCGCTCCAAATACAAGAAACACCTAACACTCTGCTGTTTGTCCCTGGGGGCATTCACATTTTTTCATTTTAAAATTTTATTTTATGTTTAGTTATGTGTATGAGTGTGGGTCTGTGTATGTAAATGTGAGTACAGGTATCTTTGAGCACCAGGAGAAGACACCAGATCCCCTGGAGCCGGAGCTATGGATGGTTAAGAGCCATCCAATGTGAACGCTGGGAACCTAGCTGGGGTCCTCTGTAAGAGTGTATTCTCTCTCTCTCTTTCTCTCTCTCTCTCTCTCTCTCTCTCTCTCTCTCTCTCTCTCTCTCTCTCTCTCTCTCTCTCTCTTTTAGACAAGGTTTCTCTGTGTAGTTTTGGTGCCTGTCCTGGATCTCGCTCTATAGACCAGGCTGGCCTTGAACTCACAGAGATCCACCTGCCTGTCTCCCAAGTGCTGGGATTAAAGGCACCACTACCGCCCGGCTGAGTGTATGCTCTCTTAACCCTTGAGCCATCTCTCCAGCTCACCCAAGAGGCAATTTTGTTCTTTTTACCCTGATGTTTATTTTAGAAATGCTACAGCAATTTCTAAATCGTCTTTCACAATCTTAACCCAAAAGAGGCCTTGTCTAATTATAGGTAAACTGAGTTCAACTTTTTAGCTTAGTCATAATAAGGGAATACTAGCCTGATACTAATATTTGCTGTTGTTGATAAATGTACCAAGACACATATCATCCTTATTCTTAGAGGTAGTAGGATTCCATTATGGAAGTGGCAAAATAGAGGCATAGAGATGCCAAATGACTTATGGAAGTCTAGTTCGGGACACCTGGATGCTGACACTGTGTCCTGTTCTTCAACTTAGAATGATCAAGGTACTAGGAGAGGGGAGGGACTCGATTCTTTGGCCCTCCTGGGTTCTGTCACTGTATTGAATACAGGACAACACCCATCAGCCACTTATGGATGTGTGCATCATTCGCACAGACACTTCTGTATCTAAGTCCATCTAAGTCATCAGGTGTAGACGTAGGCTCAGGTTACAGGGACTCTGATTGTGGGGAAAGGTTGTAAATCTGGGTCTCAGAGAGACCGCTGAGCAGCTACATCTCTGTGGTGTGATTTTGCTCTGGAAAATGGAGGCATTGTCTCCTTCCGTTGTTGACGGCGGTGTGTTTGGTACACTAGGGTATCTGTGCTGGTCATCCAGTCGTCCCCCCCCCCCCCAGGGACTGTCGGAAAGAACTACGACTCTGCTGTCACCATCAAGGTTCTTGCCAGAACTGTCACCTGTGCATCCAGTGGATCTGTCTGTGGCTCCTTTCTCCCTTTCCAAGAGGATGTTTCCTCCACCTGGCAAGAACCTGCCTTCCTGTTCCTGCTAGGTCTCATACAAGAACCTGCCTTCCTGTTCCTGCTAGGTCTCATACAAGAACCTGCCTTCCTGTTCCTGCTAGGTCTCATACAAGAACCTGCCTTCCTGTCCCTGCTAGGTCTCATACAAGAACCTGCCTTCCTGTCCCTGCTAGGTCTCATACAGAGGGAGGGGAGGGGGCAACTCAGCTCTCTGCCACCCCCATTCTCCCAATTCCCCATAGGTTTTGAGTCTTCTACTAGACAGGCCAAGCCCCAGGAGCTGGACCTCCAGCATTCTCCACAGCCCATGTTCCCCACATAACCTATTAGGAGCTTCCTGGACTGTAATCTCAGCACTTGAGAGGTGAAGCAAGAGGATCATGAGTTCAAGGTCATCCTCATATGTTTGATGAGGTTGAGGCCAGCCTGGGATATATAAGACTCTGTCTCAGAAAAAGAAAATATGAGAAATTCTGTTACAATATGTTAACCCTTTACTCACAGCTCACACTGCATACTCACTGACTCTAGATTGCCCCCAGTCACAAGTTCTGGAATATTCTCTGTCATTTACCTTTAAAGCTCTAAATTGCCTCTGCCATATTCCCTTTTTCCTCATTCTTTGCGTGCGTGCGTGCGTGCGTGCGTGCGTGCGTACGTTATGTACATGTTGGTTTAGTTGTGTGAGTGTGTGAGGGCCTGTGTTTGGAGACTCAAGGTCAAGGCAGGGGTCTTTCTCAGTCACTCTTCAATTGAGACAGGGTCTCTAGTTGAACCAAGAGCTTGCCAATTCAAGTAGCATGGAGGGCCAGTGAATGCTGGGGATTTTCCTGTCTGTTTGCAGAGGCCGAACTACAGCGCATCACTCCATGTGGTTTTGCGTGAGAGTTGTTAATTCAAACCCTTGTTCTCACTCTCGCAAGGCAAGTGCCTTCTCAGCTGATCCATCTTCCAGCCTCTCTTCCTTCATCTTTGAAACTCTGGTGTGACACAGGGGTTTTCTCTGCCCATCAGCCGTAGCTTCTGGCGCCTAGGTTTTCCTCCTTGCTATCCCTCTGGCTGCATTCAACATTATTTCTCCAGTTCTCGCTACAGTCCCCTGAATCTGTGGCAAGCAGTTCTCTGTTAAACATAGCCACTGAAGTCTCCATTTCTGTCTTATTTTACCCCCGGAGTTTCACAGTTAAGAAGTTCCATTTCAGCCGGGCGGTGGTGGCGCACGCCTTTAATCCCAGCACTCGGGAGGCAGAGGCAGGCGGATCTCTGTGAGTTCAAGGCCAGCCTGGTCTACAGAGGGAGATCCAGGAAAGGTGCAAAGCTACACAAAGAAACCCTGTCTCGAAAAAAACAAAAAAAAAAAAGTGCAAAAAAAAAGAAAAAAAAAAAAAAGAAAAAAAGAAGTTCCATTTCAGAAGCCGGAGAGGCAGGCTCAGCTGATACACTGCTTCCCTAGCATGGAGGAGAGCCTGAGCTTGACCGCCAGCATCATCTAAACTGGGTGTGGTCCTGTGTGCCTGCAATCTCAGACTCAGGAGGTGGAAGCAGGGGGTTAGGAGTTCAGGCTTTCCTCCTTCTGTTTAGTAAATTCAAGGTTGGCATGGGATGTTGGATATCCTGTCTCAGAAAACAAACAAACAAACAGAGCAAGCAAGCAAACCAACCAACCATTAACCAAACGAACAAAGACCCCCAAAGCGGAAACCAGCAACAAAGGAAAGAAAGAACTCAAAGGTTGAGTTTATTTTAAAAATGTGCTTCCCTCCTATCCGTATCTTATGAATACTCACCCACTTCCTGAAAACAGTTGTAGTCTGTCTTTGGTAATTCAAAGGATGAGACATCTTTGCAGTATCTACTGTCTGTCATTTTTACCCAATGTCCACGTCTATAAAATGGGAATGATTTCACCTTTACATCGTCGTTCTGATAAGGACTGGGCTAGTGTCTGCAAAGCACTCAGCCTGGGAGCTGGTTTCTATAGGGAGATGTTTAATAAGCAGCTACTATTTTCAGGGTTGGAGGTGTCATGGTTGGAGAATTCTACTGCAAAACTCTAGTCCATCAGGACTAGAGTCAAAAAATTAAAAATGAAGGCGATAAAAACAGAGCAGAGCAGAAGCATGGGATGTAGTCCCATGGGATTCCTCAGTTACCTGTGTGTGGTGCTATTTTGTTAGTACTCTAACAGATAAAGCTTGCCTGAAGATCAGAGGACAGAACTAGCCACTAGTTAACCATAAAGGCCAGGCAGTGGTGACATACATCTTTAATCCCAACACTTGGGAGGAGGAAGCAGGAAGATCAGGAGTTCAAGGTCACCCTGAGCTACACAAGACTGATCCAGTCTAAAAGAGAAACAGAGCCAGGCAGTGGAGGCACACACCTTTAATCCCAGCACTTGGGGTTTCATGCCTTTGATCCCAGTACTTGGAGGCACATGCCTTTAATTCCAGCACTAGGGAAGTGGAGACAGGAAGTGATACGGCTGGGCAGAGAGAGGAATATAAGGTGGGAGGAGACAGGAGCTCACCTCTTTCAGGCTGAGGAGTTGGCGAGGTAAGAGGTGGCTGTGGCTTGC
This sequence comes from Peromyscus eremicus, assembly GCF_949786415.1. Taxonomy (NCBI): domain Eukaryota; kingdom Metazoa; phylum Chordata; class Mammalia; order Rodentia; family Cricetidae; genus Peromyscus; species Peromyscus eremicus. Next base: position 58,719,445 of record NC_081432.1, on the reverse strand, counting down.
TCCTTTGTCTCTCTGATCTTTCAGTATTTATCCCTATATCTGGCTCCGGGTTTTTATTATTAAGACCGATTAGAATTTGTGCTACACACCCCTTGTCCTCTGAAACACTCGTCTCATGTCTGTCTGTCTCTTTAGACTCTCGTGAATTCCACTGTTGGTGCAGCCTCAAGTCAAACTCACTAAAAGCCATTTGGGGAGAGATCCCAGGCAAGGCTTGTATGCCCTGGCTCCTCAGGGGCCTCCATGCCTTGCTGCGCAAGCTCCTTTCCTCCACAGACACTGGGTGGATCTGAAAGATTATTTTCTTTTCTGTACTGAGTCTGGGGGCTTTGGGCCTCTCTTGGGTCTTGGGTCTTCCAAGCCAGGCTTCCCGTGGTCAGAAGAGGGGAGCTGGGAAGCAGGGCGGGAGCTGCAAATCTCGGCTAGGCGTGGAGGGAGTCAGAAGGGAGCTCTGTTCTCAGCCTGCTGCTGGAGGCCGCGCCTGTGCTACATTCAGCCTCTGGAAACTTCCTGAGGTCACAGGAGAGAGCAGGCAGACTTCTGAGGCACTCCAGGGTCTCACCTGGCTGAGGCCAGCAGGCGTCCCTGGAGTGAGAACAGCCTAAGAAGTGAGTACCAAAGCCAGGTCACCTGGTGGGACAGCTGGAGATCACCCAAGGTGGCCATGGCTGCTCCCTGTGCTGAAGGACAGGTTGGTGTCAGTGTGGGTTACCCTCCAAGGCCTCTAAGGTCTGTTTCAAAAGTCATTGATGTGCTGTCTTTGCTGTTTGTCCTTTTTCCATTCCTCACATCCTGCTAGACTCTAAGTCCCTCAGTTTTGTGTGTGTGTGTGTGTGTGTGAACGTGTATTCACATGCATGTGGATGATAAAGGACAACCTTAATATTGTTCCTCAGGTTCCATCTGCCTTTTTTGTTTGCTTTTGTTTTGGAAACAGGATCTTTCACTGGTCGGGGCGGGGGGGGGGGGGGGGACCTGCCCAGTAGGCTAAGGTGGCTGGCCAGTGAACTTCTGGGGTTCACTTGTCTCTGCGCTGGGACTACAGGGGCATGCCTCCACATCTGGCATCTTTTTATGTGGGTTCTGGGGACTGAACTCAGGTCTTCATACTTTCAAAGCAAATACTTTACTAACAGAACCATTTTCCATTAAATTTTTTTTAAACCATCCCCCCCCAACCCCCACCTCCCTGGGTCCTTTTCCTGGTCAGTGTGGCTGCCATCGTGGCTGAAGTTGGTGGGTACCTTGTGAAAGACTGTGCTGAAGTTTAACCATGCCGTGGTCCCCAACATTGTGCCATTTCCTGGGCCTGACCTGCCTCCTCAAAAAATGTGCCTCCAGGGCCCATGTGGGTTGCCTGTTGCCCATCTGGCCTGGGCACACAAGCTCCCCAGGCTCCTCTCCCACCAGGGAGCTGAGTGGAAGAAACCCCTCCCATCCAGAGCTGCCAGGACGGGTCCTTCCCAGTGTCTTGTCACCACGGTGGTTTCCTGGTTTCCGGAGCTGGTCTGTGGACAGTGCGTTTGCATCACAGCCTCTTCTTGGACTTTCTCACTCCTCCTCTTCCTCTCATGGTCTGAGTCCCGGGATCCACATCTGGTTCATTTTGGTATTGAAAACGTTTTTCTGGCCAGAGGTTTCCACTTCCAGGAAGGCTGTCCCAGCAGCGTGGGAGTCAGGCTGACCAGGGGGCAGTGGCTGGTCATCTGCTCTCCCCACTCCAGGATACTGTTCCCGTGACTCACCTCTTCTTCCAGTGTGGGTTGTGCTTGTCCTGACCAGCCAGACCCTGTGGGAAGGTGTTTTGGAGAAACCCCTGGCTCCCAGCCAGCTAGAAGGAACCCCTAGAGCAGCGGTTCTCAGCCTGTGGGTCTTGACCCACTGGGGAGGTATCAGACGACCTTTTCACAGGGGTCACGTATCAGAGATCCTGCATATCAGATATTTACATGATGATTCATAACAATAGCAAATCTATAGTTACGTAGCAATGGAATAATTTTATGGTTGGGGTCACAACATGAGACCTGTACTGAAGGGTCGCAGCGTCAGGAAGGTTGAGAACCACATGCCTAAGTCCTCTAGACCAGGAATCCTTCATTCCAGGCCCCTCTCTCACCTGTTCAAAACCTGTTCTGATCCTTGAGAAAGTGGTGGGCACCTAGTGTCACTTTCTCAACTATATCATGACCTTGACTTCCCCAGGATTTTACAGATTAGAGATGACTTGAAATTGTGCATCCTTTGTCCCACATGGTTGGTTAACCTTCTGGCGGCCCCTGATCCAGGAAGGGCTTCCTGACTCCAAGCCACTGCTGAGGGAGTTGCTAATTCCACGGGTGGTGGTTTAATTTTATACGTACTAGGACAAAAGTGTCTAGCGATTTGAGTAGATGTTATTCTGGGTGCACCCCTGAGTGTGCTTCTCGGTGAGTTTGACTGGGTGAAATAAATGGTCCTCTCTAGCGTGGTGAGCCTCATTCCATTAGTGAAAGGCATGGGCAGAACAGCAGACATGGGGGGTTAGCTCCTCCTGCCCACTTGCACCCAGGCAGGACCGGCAGTCTTTTTTGACCTTTGACCTTGAACACTGTAACCCTGACTCTTCTTGGGTCTCAAGTGTTCCTGGCTTTTGGACTGTTATGGTTTGAAACTGAAATGTTCCTCATAGACTTACATTGCATGAGAGAGAGAGAGAGAGAGAGAGAGAGAGAGAGAGAGAGAGAGAGAGAGAGATAGAATGTGTGTGTGTGTAGGCCAGAGGACAACCTTAGCCGTTGTTCCTCAGGTACCGTCCACCTTGGATTTTGAGACAGGGTAGACTACCTGATCAGAGAGTCACAGGGATCCTCTTGTCTCTGTCTCCCTGTGTCTGCCACCACACTTAGCTTTTCTACACAGGTCTAGGGGTCTCACTTAGGTCCTCATACTTTGAAGATAAGGGTTAGTGACCTCCTCAGCCCCAGGCTCACGTTTTGTATCCCAGTTACCAGAACTATTCCGGGAGCTATGTTACCTTCAGGAGCTGGGGTCTGGCTGGCAGAGTAGGTCAGTAGGACGGGTCCTCACGATTTTGTCCTCCTGTGGTCCTGACCTTGTTCTCTGCTTCCTGCCTGGCCTTGATGTGAATGATCCCCACACTTCCTCAGCCATGAGCAGAATTGCCCTCCCTGCTGTGATGGACTGAAACCGAGGAGCCCACATTTCCTCCTTTAGGTGAGTATTGTGTTCAGCCTAACGCAAAGGAAGCAGAGAGAGGTGGGGACTTCAGCCATTATCTTGCCCGAGTCTCCAGCTTGCTGGCTGCAGACCTTGGGACTCCATCACTCTCCATAATCACACGAACATGTGTTTTCCCCACCCGACCCCATTGGTTAGTTGTGTGTCTTGGGAGGTTCTGTTCCATGATTCTCAACCCCAGCTCTACTTCATCCTTTTGCCTGGGGCCTTTATGCACAGATTCCTGGTCTCTGCATCTTGTACACAAGCCACAGAGCTCTGTTACTTTTGCTTATTGGCCCCTGACTGTGGTGTTCGAGACCAACCTAAAATCAAAGATCCCAAGTTCTTCACCCCTTTCCCTGTTCTACAAATCTGCCTTTAAGATTCCCAGGCCAGGATCTTTCTACTAATAAAAATGAAAACTTAAAAACTTAAAATGGATTGTTTGAATAACAGAGAGTACTGCATTGGGTCCTAAAGTAGTCTAAAATGTCTACTACTCCATGGTGATTATACATACATACATACATACATACATACATACATACATATGTGTGTATGTGTGCGCACGCGTGAGTGTGTGTAAAACAATATAAATAATTAATTGAATGAATGAGGGAGAGGAGACGAAACTAGAGAATTTTAAAGCCATGTGGATACTCTCTTGGAGAGGAGCTGTGTCTCCCCTTTCCTGGAACATGGACTCCTGCATGGTTCCTTGTTTCCAGAGAAGGAGTGTACTCACTTGCAGTGGAGAAACTCTCTGGCTAGGGTGATGTCACCGGTGATAAGTCACTCCGATAGCAGTGGCCCTCTGGCCTGAGGCCATGAGAGAGACACTTCCTCCCTGAGGTTTCCCTCAAGCCCAAACCCATAGCTCTAGTCTAATTGTGAGAAAACATCACATCCAATTGAGAAGCATTTTATAAAAATACCTGGCTGGGACTCTTCAGAGGTGTCAAGGTCGTAAAAACAAGGGAAGACAGAGAAGCTGTCACAGCTGAGGGGAGTCTAGGGAGACAGATAACGAACTGAAAGGTGATACTGGGTGTGGGCCTCTGGAGCAGAAAAAAGACATGGTGTGTATGTGTGTGTGTGTGTGTGTGTGTGTGTGTGTGTGTGTGTGGAGGGGGGCAGTATCTGGAGAACTCCAAACGAGGCCTGGAATTTAGTCAACAGTGCTGGACCAGTGGATTTCGTTTTGACAACTGTACCACAGACTTGTAAGATGATAACGTTAGGGGAACTGAACTGGCTGAGAGGACTCAGGATGACGGCTGAACTGTCTTTACATATTCTTACTGAGCCTAAAACAACCCCCAAATCAAGAGTTTGCTTACAAAAGAGGCAAGTTAACTCTGAACATGTCTTCCTCCTCCTCCCCTCCTCCGCTTCTTCGAGTGTGTGTGGAATACGTGTTTTGTGTGTGTGTTGGGGGCGGGGGGCGCACACGTGTGTAGGTATGTACGCAAAGGCTAGATGTTAACACTGGGTATATTTCTCTATTTCTCTCCTGTATACAAAGGCAGAGTCTCTCATCTGAACCCGGAGTTTGCCAGTTCGCTTAGTCTAGAGAGTCTCCTTGCCCTGTTCTGCCCCCTGAGCCTGCTGGGTCTACAAGCAGGGTGCCACCCCCAACCCCCAGCATTGAAATGGGTGTGGGGATTCCTTGTGTGGCAAACCTTCCTGGCTGAGCCTTCTCCCCAGCCCCCTCTTTCTCCTTTGTATGTGTTTATTACACAACTAATGGATACAATCTTCTCGTGTAAGATTCTGCAAAACAAAAAGAACAAATTCCTGACCTTTCCAGCTCCCAACCCAACCTTCTGCTCACATTCTCAGAGCCAAAATATGACTATCAGTGCCCAAACCTGAGAACTACCCATCATGTGCCAGGCTTGGCCAGAAGTACTTTGATAATGTTAAACATTATGGTTTGACTCTGAAATGTCCCTCATAGACCCATATTTTAATTGTCTGTTCCCTGGATGGTGGCATTGTTTTGGAACCTTTAAGAAGGTGGGACCTAGTTGGAGGAAGTAGGGTACTGGGGGCAAGTTCTTAGGGATATGTCATCCCTGCTCACTTCCTGTCTTGATCATGCCTGGTCTGTCACGATGTGAAGAGCCTTAATCACACTTTCCTACCGCCAGGAGAGAATCTACCATGCCTCCCTCCCTGCTGTCATGGACTGAAACCTGAAACGCTGAGACAAAACACATCTTCCTTTAACTGTTTTCTGTCAGGGACTATGGTCATAGTCAGGCAAAAGTGACCAAACAACCTTCACGATAGCCCATTGAGAAAGACCCTTTTTACCTATGGAGAAACTGAGGCATGTGGAGGTTAAAGGCGTCGGCCAGGGTGGAGAGTAGCTGAAGGAGCTAAGAAGTTCAAGCCTCTATGTAACTACCTGGGTATACACGCACACACTCACCTTCCTTTTGGGGCAAACATCCATGCTGTGTGCAATTGACTTCTTGTTCTTCACAGCACACATTGGTGTGCCTTCCACGTTAGTTCTAAGGCCTCGTGGTCACTTTTCTTAATTATTCTATGCAGTGGCTCTCAACCAAGTGCGACTTTGCCAACTGCAGACATTTGGCAAAATCTGGAGATCTTTTTCGTTGTCGCAGTTGGGAAGGGGATAGGGCATACCCCTGGCATGTGGTGGGTAGAGGCCAGGGAAGCTGATTGCACACCCTACCATACACAGGGAGGCCCCCATGACACACAATTATTAGCTGTGAACCTTAATAGCACTGATTGAAACCCTGCTGTATGGTATTTGATAGCAAAATAGAAGATTCCTAAGGTCCTTGTAGCTCTGACATGGGACATGGATGTGTCACTCAGACCTCTCTCTCATTGACTCCCAGCTCTCAGGTCTGCATCAATCACTTCTTGTTGGGTATTGTCCTGGTTTCATTTCTGTTGCTGAGATAAAATACCCAGAAAAAGGCAACCTAAGAGAGAAAGGCTTTATTTTAGCTCATAATTCCAGATTATGGTCTGTTATAGCACAGAAGTCAAGGTTTCACATCACGTCCACCAAACCAGAGAGCAGTAAAATGCAAGCATCGTTAGTATTCAGCTAGCCTGCTCTATGTAGTGCAGGTCCCTACACAGTGCAGGGACCCTTTTTGGGGGGCAGCCTAGGGAATAGTGCTGCCCAAAGTGGACTGGGTCTTCCCCTGTCAACTTGTAATCAAGACAATCCCCCAAGGCATGCTCACAGACTGACCTGATCTATGTACTCCCTCATTTCAACTCTCTTCCTAGGTTCAGTTTGACCAGCAGAACGAACCACCACAGGCTCTCGCCTTTCCACTCTCCTTGTTCCTCTAGTAGCTTACTTCACACACTAGCAGTGTGTGCTTCCAGACTGAAATGACCTGGGATGACGATGGGATCCATTTTTGTATTGTCCTTGTCCTGTGATGAGGGAGGAGACCAGAGAGCCATGGCCTCGTGCTCCCACAGAAATCCAGTCATTTACTGCAACACTTTAGCCCAGAACCCCTCAGCCTTAGCCTGCATAGCACAACCGTTCAGGAACTCTAAACAAATATAAAGATCCATTAAAACAAACAAACAAACAAAAACCTTTCTTTAATCATTCTGATTCCCAGCCAGGGAGGAGAGCCTCTGTATTAGCCAATCCTTGCAATTCTTATGATAACGTGTGGTGATGAATTTGTGTAAAAGGTCACGTCCAATGCCTGTTCTCTAATCTGGGCCTCTCATGTTGTAGTGTGTCTACAAATCACCTAGGGCTGTGTTAAAATGCAGATTTGGATTCGGTAGTTCTGGAGTTGGGCCCGAGACCCATACCCCCTCCCCTCAATATATACATAACTAGAAAGAAATCCTAAAAGAAGAAAAAAGGCTGGAAATGCTGTCTCAGTGCTGGGGCCTTACCCTCTTTCCCTAACGTAGGCTTGGTGGTTTCCTTTACCCAGCCCCCAGTTACCTTCTCGGAGAACTTGGCTCAAACACAGTTCAACTGAAACATAACCTCGAAACAGAAATCACAAGTGTTTACTGTGAGTCAGGGCACAAGCAAACACACCCATGAAAACTCCAAGGAACAAAGATGGAGAGTTCAAAGCCAACTACAGCTTAAAAACACCAAGTCCAGCCCCAGGAACTTCAGGCCCCTCTGGGTTTAGCGGTCTTGACTGAGAATCCATTAGAATGGCAGCTAAGATCCATCAAGGGGGTCATTTCCTCCCCCAGACCCAGGACCCCATTTGTACCGCTCCAACTATGTTCTGTTCTCCATCACTGGGATTTACACACCTGGAACTGTGTGTGGAACTGGCCTCATTACATTTCACTTCCTATACCTGACACATTTAATACCTAGTTTTCAAAGAAACGAAACCCCTGTTTAGTGCTGGCCTGGAAAGACGCAGTTGGCTGAGAGATCCCCCCACCCCCATGGATAGTTTTGCCCAAAGGAGGTGACTGTCAAACCCAGCAGCCTCCTGAAGAGGGTGCAGTGACCAGGGTCTCCCAGGAACCTAGTGGTACAAGATTACAGAATAATAGAGAGACTTTTACAGAAATGTGTATAGAAGCTGCTTTTCTGGTTGCTGCGACAACATACAGACAAAAGAAAATGGTTTGAAGGGATATGGTCCACCACAGAAGAGACACCATGGTGGGAGGGCGAGGCAGCTGGTCACAGTGCCCCTGAAGTCAGGAAGCAGAGAGATGAGTCCCGGTACCAGCTCACTGTCTCCTTGTTATTGCTCTGGGACCCAGGGCCATTGGATGGTGGCACTCACATTAGTGCGGGTCTTCCTTTCTCAGGAAATACCCTCAGACACACCCAGAAGTGCGTCTTCTAGGCAACTCTAAATTCTGTCAAGCTCAGAAGGAAGATGAACTCCGAGAGTGAGCCAATGCGGTTTTAAAAGGCTCGCTGAAAGAACAGCATGTGTGTACTCAGAAATGTGTTCCAGAATTGAGGGGAGAGAAACTTCTAGAGAGCACTAGATCTGTGTGGCTAATGTTATTATGCACCACTCTGGAAGGACCTGTGGGTCTTGACTTTGTAAAGTAAAATTGTGCAGGATGTGGCTGAGGGTAGGGGCCAACACCTGACGTATTTGGCCTTTACCAATGAGCCACTCGGTTGTGTGCTGAGGCAGGCGCACCCCACGGCTCCTAGGCTAGGCCAGAGCCGAAGTGCCAGGAACTAGAGCTGCTGAGGAGAACAATGAGGAAATCCCAGACCGATCCCCACCACAAGGACCCATATGTGGGATAGGTGGGCCCCTGAACTCTCAGTGGACTTGAGCGCAGGCTGGGGCACCATCCAGCTGTGAGGGAGACCGTGTTTGAAGAATCCTGTTCTCTGTTTCATGGTACCACTTGGTTCAGCCCAACCTCACCAGAGCTCCAAAGAGTAGGATACTTAGAAAAGTAAACAAAGAAACCTAGAGAAATAGTCACAGTTCTTCGGGGAAAATGTTTTCAATATTTCAGTTAAAACTCAGGGCTCAGCTCACCTGTCACCGAAGCTGATGATTCTCTCACCCTCACACAATGATCACCAGGATGTCGGCACTGAATGGCTGGTCTGTCTCTGTCCCCCCTGAAACCACTGAGTGGTCACCAACTGGAGGAGGGAACAGAGGGAGATTTTCAGAATTCCCCCCTCCTCAGCAGACACAACAACACACTCCCGTGAAAAGCACTTACATTCATGATCTGTTTATAAATTTACTGACATTGATTTATGACCCTTGGTTGGATCCAGTGTTGGTTTCTTCAGGGTATTTCTTTCTTTTGGGCCTTAAAAAAAAAGTGTTAATGTTACGGTTCACGTTCTTAATATAGCCACATGCCGGGAGCCACCGGAAGACAGCTGGGAACTCAATCAATAACCCATGGGCAGGAACCCGAACTTGATTTATGCTGGGGGCTGCAGCTGGTGTGAAGAGCTGATGCAGGTTGGGTCAGAGCAGACCATAGGAAGACCTCTGTAGGATTATCAACTCCAAGAGGATGTTGAGAGGGGCAGGGTTTGGATTTGCACTGCCCCTCTCTGCAGAGGAACCAGCCTGGTTCCTTCACTGAGGCATGGGGACATTCCTATTCGCCTGCAGTGGCCATCTCCCTGGGAGTCTACTGGCTGACTCTACCACAGTGGGTGGCCACTACCTGGAGATGTACCTTGTGAGGTGAAAAATGCCCCACACTGGGCAGACCTGGTTCGCAGTACTTTCCGAGTGCAAGCAGAAATAGTTTTCCTCCTAGATTAGCAAGGTCAGCAGAAGGTTGAAAACAGAGACATGTTGCTGGCTTCTTTCATAAAAGCCAGGGGTCACCACACAGTCTAGACTCTTCCTACCATACAAACGTGGGGTGGAGAGAGAGCGAGAGGAGAAAGTCCCTCTTTCGGTCACGCTCCCTGTCTTTACACACGAAAAGGAAAAGAGATACTCACTGTCACTAGCTGAATTATTCCGTTTATCTTCTGTCTCCTTACACCTACTAAGAAGGAAGTAGTTGATATTTATCAAATGCCCTCAATGGTCAGGAACTCGGCGGGACTTACCTCATGGCAAGCCTCCTATGTGAATACCATTATCTTGTTTCACAGATGAAGAAACCGAGGCTCGGAGAGATGAATGCAGCTTATGCTTAACTTTATAACTAGCAAAGGCAGAGGTCAGGCAGAAAAGTAGCCTGACTTTTACCCAGTCCTTTATCTCTGAACCTCCTGTTTATCCACTTATCCATCATCAATTATCTGTCATCTATATGTCATTCATCCATGCATCATGTTATCTGTCATCCGTCTGTCCTTTGACTGTCCATCCATCCTCTACCCACCATCCATCCTTCAAGCAAAGCCCTGTAGCACCAGCCAAGAGCCCTCAGAGCTCACATCACGGCTTTTGTGGGTCCCTGGTGCCTGCTTCGAGCTGTAAGACAGACAGATTCCACCTTTCCCCATGCAGCCTCGGAGCGCCCCTGGATCCAGCCGGAGTCTACCCGCAGGGGCGCCATGGACAGCAGGTGGCGCTCCAGTCGGGCACAAGGCTGAGTCGCATAGGGGCCTGGTTTCCTAGGAACAGAGGCCACAGCAGCCACTGCTGTGGGTAACCGTGGCGACCGGAGCAGAGGGCAAGCTCGCTGCTGTCCGTGGCCTTTGGGCAGAGATCAATGTGAGGGACCGGTCTGCACACGGTGGCCGCGGGCCTCTGCCAGGGCCCGCAGGACATGGAAGGGTGGGGTGGGCCAGGCTGCTGTCCGGGATCTGCCTCCAGGAGAACACACCGGCCCTTGTAGACCCCAGTGGGGAAGGCAGACTATCTCCCTGGGAGAAAGATGGCTTGTTCTGTTAGTGTCCCCTGTCTTCACCCGGTCTGACCAGAGCCGTCTCAGTCCTCCCAGGAATAGTCAATTGTAGGCATCCTCACATGTCCTTCCAACAGTGGACATTTCCACACTCGATACGGCACCCCCCCCCCCCCCCCGGAGATGGGTCCTCCCAGTCACCGGTGGGACAGAGCTGTGTGGGGCTAACTGTGCTGGGGTTGACATCAGACCCCAGGACCACCTGGACGTGCCGCATCGCATCTCCTTCCCACACAGGGCTGCCCAGTGAAAGAAGTCACCAACTGTCCCAGCTCTCTTTCCGTCCTGGCCTTCCTCTGTTCATCTTCACACCCCGGATTCCAGAGCCCAAACCTTCTAGACCCCTAGACAGAAGCCAGCTCCATTCAGAAGCTCATATATTAACTCAGCTAAGGGAAGGATGGGGTAGGGGGTGCGGGGGCGGGGGCGGGGGAGAGAAACACAGAAATGTTCGTTTAAAGTTAATTACCGCGGGCGCTGCTGCTAATTGCGGCGGCTCAGCTGCCTTCCACGTGTGTACCTGTGTGTGCGTGTTTAAAACGGATACTGCTCAGTGTCAGCCAAGCCCCATCACAACTTAACGATCTGGAAAATCTCAGTCTAATAAACAAAGTTGGCTTTCAGTTCTACAGGAGAAACAAGCCTTGCACATGTGTGTAACCCACATGTCTGCGAAAGCACACACATGTGCACACACAGACACACCAGGATAAAAACAGCAGAGCCTCAGCCCTTCTACCCATACCTTTCCCTCCAGAGCTCAAATTAAAATAGCCTCTGTCTCAAGCTCTTTTCCTTTTTTTTTTTTTATTAAACTTATTTTTAACAGCAACTCAAAAAATAAAATAAAATAAACACAGCCCTCCGTGCCACTCCTGGGCCAGGTGGAGCCAGGGGCAAATTTTTACAGCTGAATTACATGACCTGAGAAGCACAGGGCACATAATGAGGACATTGAGAGACTCCGGTGTCCAGCGCATGGCCAGTACTGGTGTAATAACACCTCTGGAGATGGAAGTGGCCCCAGCAGCAGCGGGTGGGGCCCAGAGCCCTTACTCAGCAGGAGGACTCCTATATACTTTGGAACTCTTTCCTGAACCTAAACATTATTGCTAAGAAAGGGATAACAGTGTGAGAGGCCATTGCCTGCCAGCTGGGCTCACACGTTGCTGCATATGGGAGTTTCCACCCAGGGCTGCAGGGAACATTCCAAACCCTACCTACCCTGCCTGGGTTGGTTGGTGAAGCACTGTGCCCAGGCTCTGGAAACCTTTTGTTCTGGAGTGGAGCGGACACTCCACAGTCTGATCTCCATTGCCTAAGGCAGATGTTGAGAGACCAGTGAGCCTAGTTCTCCTGTGATGGCCCACTGTCAATCACCCTGGAATGCCTCAGTATTGGGGGGCTCAGGCCAGAGCCCCCAACCTCACCTGTCTGTAACCACGTCAGGAGACAGGAGAGAAGGCAGTGCTGTTTACCTGCAGGGACCACAGCAACTGAGGTGATTCCAGTTGCTTCCTAGAGCGTTTCTGTGAGTAAAACTCACACAGCATAAAATCATCGCTATGAATATTAATAAGCACTAATAGTAATTATTAACATTTGTTAGGAATAGTTACTAGAGAATACTAATATTAATATATTAATAATGATTATTAATAATACTGAGGGAGACCAGCTCCCTCTTTGTCCCTCGGGTACTCTTGAGCAGGGAGAATATGTAGATAGAAACATGGAGGAGAGAGACAGTTAGAAACACAAGATAGCCTCGGGAGGGCCTGGGTCAAAACCCACCAGCTCCTTCTGTCTCTACTAATGGGCTTTTAAAGGAATGCCAAGGGGTGGAGCAAAAGTCCTCCCCCCAGCACAGCCAAGTGCAGACCATCCCAAACACCTGGTGACCATGCACGTGGTCAAGCCATCCCCTAATGCAGCCCTGCTGTGTAAAGCAAGCTCAGATCTCACTGGAAAACCTTTGTGGGCCCCCACATAATATAGAAATTATTTCATCACATCAATTAGCAATCAAGAAAATGTCCTACAGACATTCATAGGCTAATCCTCAGTTGAGACGCCTTCTCCCCAGGTGTCTCAAGTTGAAAAACAAGATTAGCTTTACCAATTCCATGCGCACAGGCACAGCCTGGCTGTCCTTATCATTCATGGGCCTTGGGTGTCACCTGGCTCGTCTGTGTGTTTCCTTAGAATTCCTTTCTCTCTGCCCCAATCACAAGCCCCTTATGTGAGTGGTGATGGGAGGGGGTGGGGGGTGGGGGGGTGATGGTAGAGGGTGGGTGGTTGGTTTAGGTTGTTGAGTGTGGTAGTTTGAATGTAATTGCCCCCCATAAGCTCATAGGGAGGGGCACTATTACGAGTTGTGACTTTATTGGAGGAAGTGTGTCACTGTGGGGGCGGGCTTTGAGGTTTGCTATGCTAAAGCACCCATTGTTACAGACCACTTCCTATTGCCTGCAAGATGCAGGACTCTCAGCTGCTTCTCCAGCACCATGTCTGTCTGTGTGTCCCCACGTCCCGCCATGATGATAATGGACTGAAACTCTGAACTGTAAGCGAGCCACCTCAATTGAATGTTTTCCTTAGAAGAGTTGCCGTGGTCACGATGTCTCTTCACAGCAATAGAAACCCTAACTAAGACAATGGGTGTTATAGGTCTTTTGCCTCAGTCCCAGCTGTTACCACAACACTCAGCGGAGGCAGCATCTCTATTGAGTATTTCCTTCTGGTGGTGTGGCTGCTCCTCTTCCACCTCCTTCTTCTCCTTCTCCACCTCCTCTTCCTCCTCTTTTTTTTTTTTTTTTTTTTTTTTGGTTTTTCGAGACAGGGTTTCTCTGTGTAGTTTTGCGCCTTTCCTGGAACTCACTTGGTAGTCCAGGCTGGCCTCGAACTTACAGAGATCCGCCTGGCTCTGCCTCCCGAGTGCTGGGATTAAAGGCGTGCGCCACCACCGCCCGGCTCTCTTCCTCCTCTTAAGACGATGTCTTTCTATGCAGCCTAGGCTGGGCTTGAACTTAAAATTCTCTTGCCTCAGCTTCCCTATTTTGGGATAGAGGTGTACCTAGGTTGATCTCTCTCTCTCTCTCTCTCTCTCTCTCTCTCTCTCTCTCTCTCTCTCTCTCTCTCTGTGTGTGTGTGTGTGTGTGTGAGAGAGAGAGAGAGAGAGAGAGAGAGAGAGACAGCATGCAAGTGGAGGTCAGAGGACAACTTGCAGAAGTTGACTCTCCCCATTGAAGCACTTTTAATCAGGGCCCCTTTTCCATTCTTTTTTCATGTGAATGTGGTGTGTTTGTGTGTGCTCATGTTTCTGCAGGCATGTGGGTGTATATGTGGAGGGGATACATGTGTGGGTGGGTGTACGTGGGTGGGTGTGCACGTATGTGTGGGTGCACATGTGTGTGGGTGTGCATGTGTGTATGGGTGCACATGTGTGTGGGTGCACATGTGTGTGGGGTGCACACGCACATGGAGCCCTGAGGTTGGTGTCGGAAGTCATCTTTGTTCTTTCACCTTATTCGCTGAGGCAGGGTCTCTCAACCAAACCCAGAGCCCAAGGATATGGCTAGTGCCACCAGCCAGCTTGCTCTGGGATCTCCCGTGTCCCCTTTTCCAAGGCTGGAGTTACAGGCAGGCTTCATCCACTCATATTCATGTGGCTTCTGGATATCTGAATCAGGTCCTCGTGTCTGCGACATCTCCCCACCTCTTCACCAGAAATTGTTTTTAATGCACCGAGTTCTGGGGATGTTGAAGGGCAGAGGATACGTAGGTTCAGGGCAACCGTCAGTTCCTCCTGATGGACTGTGGGTGCCCCGAGTTCCCAGGGCACGGTGGGAAAGGGCACTCAGCTCATGAGCTGTGTCTGCTGTGGGCTCGGAGTAGCGAAGAGCGGTGAGCGGGCCACAGATTGGCAGCGCCTGAGCACAGTCCCACTGCTTCGTCGCACAGTGGAGGAGACGAGGTGCAGAGAGGGGAAGTGACTTGATCCAAGGAAAATCAATTTCCTACCAGGACTTCCCGCCCGGGGCGATGAGCTAACACGTTGGCACCCGTCACCGCGGCAGAGTGGAGCACGGGCTCCTTAAGACCGTCTTCCGCTTCCCTTTGAGGTGGTGGATTTTGACATGGGAAGACATGAAAGGGGAGGCATGACTCAGACCTTCTGAAGCCACTAAAGAGCGTATTAAGCCATCGACAGCTTTTTCTGATTTTTGGTTTTCTTGCAATAGTTCGACATTTTCCCCCCTTTTAATGTAAACAGACCTTCCCCCTTTGGAGAGAGCCGAATCCCTAGGGTATCCGTTAAAGCAGGGAGTTTTTCCTTCTTCTTCTTCTGACTTCACAATGGAAAGAATGGGGGCAAGCAATGGGATGTCATCAAGATTCGTGCCGCAGCTTCTGAGATCGGTCCCCAGGGCTTTAGCTGGGGCTGTGCCCTCATCATCCTTGGAAGCTGGCCATGCCCTGTCACTTTGCTTAGAGTCTTCCAAGCTGTGACTTCATTCCGAATTATTCTTGGGTTAGTTGTTTAAAGGTTTCTAGCACCCAGTAGACAGCCAGCTCCTCTGGACAGGAACCATGACTTATTCATGGCGACCTTGAACTCTGACCATTCACCAGTGCACGCATTTACATAGGTCTGCACGCCAAAGCCATTTGTGGCGCGCCTAGCCTGTAGTGCCAAAGCATATTACATGAGAAGACTGCCTGGGCCAGATGGGCCACACAGATAACGTGTGTCGTGGAAATTCTCACGGAGCAACGACTCAGCCAGCTTAGCCCAATGGGACTTTTCTTTGTACAGCTTGAGGTTATTAGGGTGACACATGGCTACCCACACAGGGTTCCTGTGATGAGAAGGGGACGCTGGAGGAGAATGTCACCAGCTGCAAAATCCTGTAACTTTCTCTTGTTCTTTTACATTTTAAAATGTAAAGCATTACAAATATCTATGCAAACAGGAATTCTAAGAGCAGTGAGCCCCATCTAGCACTCAATATCTTCTCAAGAGGAATCTTTTTAAAAAGCTTTGTTTACATCAGAGAGAGAGAGAGAGAGAGAGAGAATGCACATGTGGAGGCCAGAGGTCAGCGTTTCTGGAATCAGTTGTCTTCTTTAAGGCAGGGTCTCTCTTGCTGTTTCTGCTACGTTGCTGTGTATGTGAGCCCCTCCAGAGGATTCTTTCTCCGACCCTGATCGCTCCATAGATTACAGGTGTGTGCTGCCACATCTGGCTTTCTGCTTGGGTTCCTGGGATGGAACTCAGCAGCCAGGTTTGTGAGGCAAACACATTTCCTTGCTGTGCCACCTTTCCAGCCCAAGGCTGTTCTTTCGTCTTCATTTTTACTCTCTGCCCCTGGCCTGGAGTGTTTGGAAGCAAAGCTCAGCTGTCATCATCGTATTACATGTGTGGATAGACATCTGTGGAAGATGAGGAGTTTTAAGAAGACACTTAAAGGTCCTGGCACCTTTAAAAACTTCGTAATCTTTTGCTTATGAAGCCAGGCTGTCCGACATTCACTATGGAGCCAAGGGTGACCTACCTACCTTCTGATCTGCTGCTTCCACTTCCGCAGAGCTAAGCCTACAGGTCTGTCTACACCACCATGCCTAGTTCTAGGCAGTCCTGGGGTTTGAACCCGGGGCTTCCTGCATGCTCAGCCAACACTCTACCAACTGAGCCACATATCCAGCTCCAGGGATTCTTAAGTAGGGATAGTTTTGCTCACAAAGGGATAGTTGTCACACTGGGTGGGGGTATTAGAGGTATCTAATAGAGGCCATGGACCCTACTATAAATAAGCTACTGTACTCAGTAGTTCCCCCAACCCATCCCTAAAGACGAGAAAGCCAGAGCTAGGGGCTGTGGAGAAAGCGTGGTCTACAGGTTTCACTCCGCTCTTGAACACAATTAGTGGTGGACAGTGACATTGTTGGGTCCTGTGGAGTTGGCTCGTCCAGTGGTTCTCTCCTTTCACGCATTCTCCTCTGAACTGGGCCAGTTCCTAGATCTCGGGAACTGGATTGCTCATGCTTCCTCAACACGGATCCTTGGGATCTCCCAACCACAGGCATTTTCCTCAGGGAGCATCCACCGCCTTCAGCTGGGTGTTGGTGTTGAAGGGCTTAGAGACAGGGTGTGCTTAGAGGAAGCTATGTACCACACGACTTCACACCATTTGGCCTCTCACGTGACCTTTGTACATATCTACTACTACCACCGCTTAAGAAAAATTCCCATTTCTTTGGTGGTTTTAATTGGACACCGAGAAACTTGACATTTCCATAGATGCAAGCTCCCAGAGCAGGTCCAGGATGACAGTGAAGCAAACAGCCTCTTGAAACAACAGAAACTCTTGTGTCTGGCGTCTCCATGCTATCTGCTCACCTACCTCCCCATGTCTACATGGGGTACTTACCACACCCCTCACACAGCTCCCCTGCCCACTTTCCCCAAATCCAAGTGCTTGCCACCTCAATGGTCGAGGACAAAGCCAGAGAGACAAAGGTAGCGAGCGACACTCCTGCACGTCAAAGAAAGCAGTCCAGAGCCCCAAGACTTGGCTTTTAAGACGGGGAGGCCTTCACCCGAGGCTCTGTCGAAAGTAAGACACACAGCCAGCAGAGAGGTGAGAGCAACTCCAGAGTGGGCAGAAGGAGCCCCTTCTGGTGGAGACCAGTAGCCTCAGCCCTGCAGCTCCCGGGGTCGTCGCAATTGTTGGTGGGGACCCTGCCTATGTCATCCAGAGCTCCGAAAGGGGCAATGGAGAGGGGGTGACGGAGAGCTGGCTGCTTGCCACTCCTGTTCCATACTGAAGGAACAGGGTGGGGGAGCAGAGGAACAGATAAGCCCAGCCTTAGAAGGTTAGTGTGAGCCAACAGGAAGGATTTATGGGGTGACATGACTTCCATGAATGAGGGCACACAGTGCAGGTGGAGCTAATGCAGTCTGGGAAAGCTTCCAGGAGGAGCCCACAGCTGGATGGAGCCCAAGAGGCATTGAAATGAGGCAAGCAGAGTGGGGACAGAGGACATGGCTGTTCTGACCTGCCAGGGCCTGGCCTGGGGAGTGCTGGGGAGGGAGGGCAGGTGGTAGGGGAGGTGGGGCAGGGTTGGGAGAGAGTGCTCTGAGCCACAAACCAAGCCCTTGACACCCAGTCCCTGAGCTACAGGAAACCCCGAAGACTGAGCAGGAGACAGACATAATCAGATTTGCATTTTGGAAAGGTTATTCTGGCCAAAAGTGTCAGGAGGGGGAAAAAGGGGAGGAAAGTGAGACCAGAAGCTGGCAGGGACTCCGGGGAGCATGAGGTAGTGCAGGCAGCAAGGAAGGGAAAGGGGCCACGGGCTTCTCCTGCACCCCAGAAGGCCCAAGGCATCTCTCTGTGAGGTGGGAACCCCAGCAGCATCAAGGCCACAGAGGGTGAGTAGCGCCCTGTGACCCTGCGGCCAGGCCTGTTCCACATACAAAGCCTGTACTACGTTCCCACGGTCCCTTGAGGTTTACTCCATTTTATGTGTTTACTTACAGTTCGTTTCTTTCTTTAGGGCACGAAAGCATCATATGTTTTAGGAAGATTTCCATAAAGCAGTTAAAGTGGCTGGGATATAGCTCGGTAGCAGTGTGCTTGCCTAAGACATATGGGGACCTGGGCTCTATCTCTGGCGCCACAAAAAACAAGAGAAAAATCAAGTAATGCATTTTCTGGCAGTGGTGGCAGTGAGGGGGAGAACCTGGGACAATGGAGTTAGTGTCCTGATTCTATGTGGAAATCATGAGGTTTATGTTCCAGCCACTGGGGACAAGAGCTCCAAAATAGTTCTGCCTATTCCCTAGGAAATGCCCAGTGTGTGTGTGTGTGTGTGTGTGTGTGTGTGTGTGTGTGTGTGTGTGTTTATGTGTTTATATAAAGGCTGCCCCTAACCTGAAGCCCCAAGGGATGGTGAAAGGCTTTGAGACAGGACAGTGTGGTGGCCTCAATGGGTCACTCAGACCTATACCCTGCTGCCACCGGCAGTGGGATCTTTGCTGAACATCTTTGGTGACAGCAGACCCCTTAGCCAGTGGCCCTCAGGGACAAGTGTGATGGTCTCCTCAGGATGAGTGGGGCCTGGAGGGACCGCCCTGTGGTTAAAAGTGTGTACTGTTCTGGCAGAGGACCCAAGTTCAGTTCCCCATATCCACACCAGGAAGCTGTACCTACCAATCCAGAGGACCCAATGCTTTCTTTTGGCCTCTTTAAACACCTGCACTTATGTGCACATAACCATACACAGATGCAAATACATGGGCATAATTTTTTTTTAAAAAAATAATAAAAATCTTAACATTTTAAAAGTTTAAACTTTATTACTGAAAAAGAGCAAAAAAGCAAAATAGCACACCAAAATTAACCAGAGCTCAGACTATAAAATTTTTGTTAAAGAAGACTATGATCTTTCTCTCCCCTCTCTTATACACATAAATACACACTCTTTTAAAAATGTAGTGAGCAAGGGGAAAATGTCTATTCGCACATCTGGCTTGTTCTTTAAATAGCTCATTCCAAGAAAGGAATATATTCGTCCTGTCTTAATTTATGTTTCTACCTTTTTCTTCCAACAGGCCTGCTGGAGCAAGGGGGGAGGGGGCCAGGCCTCGCAGGGATTCGGCAATGGCCTTGGTATGCCGCTGCCTACACAGCAGTATTTAACCCAATTACAGGATAATAAGGGCTCAGACAAATTGTCTGCAAACAGATATGTCTATGTGTAAACCCTTGACGTTGGAACGTGTGTCTGGAGCCAAAGAAAAGGGGCACACTTAGCCAGAGAGAGCATCAGTTCAGTCCTTCTCCCCGCCACCTCCCTCCCCACCCCCCCACCCCCCTCCCACCCCCGCGCCATGTGGACACTGAAGTTCAAGACAGAAGAGTCCCCAGGTTCAGGCTGCATGTTTGTCCTAAAACCACACACATGAGCTTTTTAGTATTAGATAGGAGAACCTGTACCCAAAGACTTCCCTGTCTAGAGGCTGTGCCCATCCTAGGACACTGGGTGACTCAGCTTGATTGGCTCGGTGTGGCCCTCAGGCAGACTGCCATTCCTGAGGCTGCCCAGTGGCTCTCCTCCCCTTGCCTCTCAGAGAGACCTCCTGGTGTGTTGCCTACTTCAAACCATTCCTAAAGGGGATGGGCCAGGCTGGGCTGGGAGAGGGCAGGGAGTGGTCAATTTCAAAGGAGTGGAAGCCTGTCTCTGGTAAGATTCCCCACTATCAAGCAGTGGATTAAGAAAGAGCTCCGCAGATTAGCAGGCCTTACCTTCCATCTATCACAAAGCAGAATGCAGGCCTGGGAGCCAGGGAGCTCAGACAGAAAGTAGCCCAGGTGCACCACCACACCATTCACAGGGTCCTTTGAGGGAGCCACAGAGAACGTGGATGGTACATCATCAGAAGGCTATTCTCAGTGACACAACTCTTCTCTGAAAATGAATGAAACCGGAGTTCTTGCTCCCACTTTCCCTAGCAATTCCCACCTGGAGGAAATAAAGATACCTCCGTGTACTCAATCAAAGCACAAAGCGCGCCATTGCGATGGAGTGGGGGTGCACTGCGTGTACGTGTGCATGCACACGTGTGGGCACAGTGTCTGTGACGTCCTCTCCCGCGCCAGTACAACCTGCTAGTGTCCTGTTTAGTTCTCTAAAGGATTTATTTTTGTTTTGTTTCAGTCTGTCTGTCTGTCCAGCACACGTGTGAAGGAGGGGATTACAGGCAGTTGGGAGGCACCCAGTGTGGGTGCTAGGAACTGAACTCAGGTCCTTTAGAATTTCAGCAAGTGTCCTTAACCACAGAGCCATCTCTCCGGCCCCCTTTCCTTCTGCTTCCTCAACAGTTTGCTGACTCCTCTGTTCGTCAACCCATGCTTACCCGGCTTGTTCTGTCTAACCACTGTCTTCTGCTGCCCCGTGAAAATTGTTTTCTCTCCAAATGTTGGTTTGTCAGGGGTGGCTGAGAGCAGCCCACATGCAGGCTGTGGAAGATGGAACTTCTGAGGCTGGAGGGATGGGACCCTCTCTGGTGAAACCTGTTGATGATGTTAATGATGCCCTAGCGTTGACCCCTGTCCTTTCCACAGGGGGTTGAATCAGGATGTCAGGCTCTGGAAGAGAGCTAGGGGGCAAACCCTGATCCCTGGTCTAAGAACCCCCGACCTGGGCTAAGGATGTAGTGAGTCTGTAGAATGGTGGCCTAACATGCACAGATCCCTAGATTTGATCCTCAGTGCTGTATCAGCCGAGCATGATGGGGCATGTGTAATCCCAGCACTTAGGAGGTAGAGGCAGGAGGATCAGGATTTCAAAGTTACAGCAAGTTCAAAACCAGCTAGAGCTAACATCAGACCCTGTCTTCCAACAAAACCAGAAACAGAGAACTCTAAAAACAACTTCCATCTGATTTGATCGGAGCACGTGACATACAGGTATGAGAATGCCATAGCGAAACCAGTTGTTTTGCATAATTAGTCTACACTAATGAAATTTATTGTAACTCCCCACCTGAACTCTCCCAAGATGTCCCCTCCTCCGGCCTGCTCCTACCACCTGTTGTGGGTACTGAGGTTTTAAATTGAAGTTAGTGTTTGAAGGAGCGGGAGGTGGCATCAGGACGGGGCAGAGGGAAGCTGCGTGTCTGTTTTCTGGCAGGAGGCTTGGCTTTCGTCAGGTGTCAGGATGGTACTGTCTCAGGCGTCTCCACGCAGCCTCCACTTGGCATGGATTCCAAACTAGCTGACTAAAGACGTCAGATATGGAAAAATCTTCCCCTAAGACAAAGCAAGCATTTTTGGGGAGATGAGATGCGGAAGGGTCTGGGGTGAGAGAAGAATGAAATCAGAGCTCACCGCCCCCCCCCCCCCCACCGTCCCCACCCCGCACACACACCATTCCAGCTGAGCTGCTTCTTTAAAATAAAAGAAAGTGGATTATGCTGTGTATAAAGCCAAGTAAGCCTGCTCCATGCTGCTCAGGGACTGGCCACAGGCTGCTCAGCTGGGCTGGCATACTCTGAAGAACTTTATGAGACAAGGGAAGTAGCTGTGTCCCCGTGACCTAAGTTCACCAACGCCTTAAAGGAAACCCAGAGGAAGAGAAGAACGTGCCAGGGTGAGGGAGTATTAGAAGAGAGGGAACAGGCCAGAAAGGGGACGCCCGGGAAGAGAAGATGGGGTAGGAGGGCAGAGCAGAGACAAGCCTCTCCATGCTGGTGCTCACCAGGTGAGGGCCCAGGGTCACTGGGCTTGGGGACCTGGGGTGACATTTGCCTGTTGTGCCTCAACCCTGCCACCCTTAAGTCACCTTGACGCTTGCTGCCTCCACGGTGGGGCTCAGCATTCTTCCCTCTAATCATTCATGAAAGCATAAAATTAAGACATTCTGGGAAGCCAAAAGAATCTGGTGTAAAATGTGTGTTTGGGGAATGGAAGGCATCAGAAGAATGCCGGAGTCTGAACTGTTCTGTTCTCATTATCCCGTTTTCTCTTCAAATTAATGAATGAGTCACGGTTGTCTTTAGGCCTGTAAAACGCCTCTGAGGGGGGGGGGGGGGGCTGGGCGCTGGCAGGCTGTGTTCTCTGTCTGTAGCTGTTTGTCTCTTCTGTCTGTCTGTCTCCAGAGAAAGGATTTCTCCCGTTCATAAGCAACTAACTTGTGGCCGAGGAGAAGGCTCAGTGGGTAAAGTGTTGATGTGTGAGCATGAGGACGGGAGTTCGGATCCCCAGAACCCAGGCAAAAGCAGCTGCCGGCAATGTCAGTTCGTGGGAGCCGAGACGGAAGCCTCGGGGCAAGGCGGCCAGCCAGACTAGCAGTATTGGGGAGCTCTGGGTTCTGTGAGAGACCCTGACTCAGTACACAAGGCAGGGAGCGATAGAGGAAGGCAGCCAACATCAACCTCAAGCCTGCGTAGACATGTACACACACATGCATCCACACACATGTATACACACCACACAAGGGTAGACATGCATGCACACCACACACACATACTCCGTGCTCTTCCCACTAGGACTAGGCTGCCCACCTGAATAAACTCAGTTAAAGGAAAGGCTGTCCAGGCCAGTTCCCTGGGCCTCTGGCTAGGCAAAAGCTGGAGGGCACCCCCCTCCAACCTACCTACCACCCTAGTAAAAATAAAACAGCAGAGGACACCTCTCAGCAGGATCCTTTCCTCATCACCCACCCTCAGCACCGCAATCTGCAGCATGCCCAGGTCCCCGGGGCCCTGCCGTGCCGTTCCAGGTTCCACGTGTCCACTGGGAACTTTGCAAGGAGGCCATGTTGTTTCTGGACGCATTTCACCCCCCCAACTCCCCCATCCTCCCACCCCCCAACCCCCACCCCATCTTTGTGAAGCTACCTCAATGAGAATCGTCACTCTGGTAGAGGAGATGGAGAAGGCCGGGTCTCCAATGGGAAGTTCTATATAGGACAGAGCAGCGGATCCCCTTTGTAGACACACAGCCTCCTTGTGGAGGGACCGTTCATGCCCTCAGATGGGACAGTGACATTCTGGTCCTGTCCCCACTGGGTGCCCTTGGACTTCTGTGACCACTTAGCTTCGCTGATAACAGAGGAGAGAAGGGACCAAATTTTGATAAAATAACTTATTTTACTTATTTACTTACTTCACGCACACTGTGCGCCCAGTTTACTGACTGTGCCCCACTGAGCCCTGCAGTTGGATCTTGTCACAGGCTGTACTGAGGCTCCCAGAGGTTAATTAACAGGCGGAAGAGGAGGGGGCACTTGGCCATGTGGATTGGCTAGACTGCAAAGCAGGAGCCGGCCACCCCCTGGGCCACAGAAGCCCTTTCCCAAACCCAAACTCATTTTTCTTCTTCCAGAAGACAGAACTGGCAACAGAGCACTGGTCCGTGGCTCAGTATTAGAAGATTATTGTAGCTGGAGTCGTGGGCAGCATCAGGAGCCAGGAGGAGACCTGCTGGGTCGGAGCGACCAAAGAGAGAGGACTGGAGAGTCAACCCTCCTTCCATCCCGCTTTCTCTTCCTGGCCAATGTCTAAAATGCATAAATTGACTGTGCCAAAATTAGGAGAGAACATTTATGCTTTACTACCACACAGCCACACAGAAACAACTTTGCAGGTGATTGAATATGCATCCAATGAACTCTGCTGTAAGCTTGATTTAATGAAAACATCCAAACTCTACATACATGTATTCTGTCTTTATAGGCTCTTTCCTGTTGAGTATGGTCATTTTCTCAAAATAAATTGAGGGAACACTGTTTAAATACTGTAGTTCCAAAGCCAGGAGAGAAAAGCTGATGTTTAGGCAAGATGTGATTATGAAATAATGGCCATGTTTTCTCAGCAAACAGTCAAGGACTCCAAAGACATTCCATTGGAAAGCTCCAGCCTGGCCCAGCAGAGCTGCCATAGGGCTCAAGTACCTTATGGCATCTCTTTTGGAACAGCCTCCAAATCCATTTGTGTGGGCCATGTGGAAAAAAAATAAACCAAACTAAACCACTCCATTCCACCTCATTATTGACCAAAAAATTTTATTAGCAGTTCTATTACTTGCCTAATTCACTGGGATTGGCTTCAAATGGTTTCTAGTTGCTTCGAAATATCAGATCAGCCCTTCAGTGAGAACTAGCCATCTTTGAAGGGTCTTTCCAAGAGTGCTGAGCAGACTGGAGAATGATTCCAGCATGGTTGAATCCTGCAGGTTTGAAAGCCGAGCAGGGTTGGCAGGTGAGGTTGCTGTGGTGCTGAGCCTGCCATATGAGGCCGCTGTGAGTGGTGGAAAAGCGCTCTACCATGCATCAGACATTTCTGCCTAGCCCTGCTCTGGAGTTTCACAACAGTGGGGAGGACCTTAATGACTGTCTACTTGTGAGGGAGTTCGGGGCCCAGAAGGAGGTCCTGTAACCCAGTCATATGGTACCAAGCCAACAGAATTGGATGTTGAAACAACAGTTTGTGGACTCCTGTATAAACAGAGGTTTCTGTCTCACTAGCAACTCCTAAATACCTGGCAGCCAACTTCCCAAATTACCATACAGAGGCTTATATAAATTATAAATGCTTGGCTGATGGCTCAGGCTTGTTACTAACTAGCTCTTACATTTAAATTAACCCATTTCTATTAATCCATTTATTGCCACGTAGTCTGTGGCTTACTGGTCCTCCAGCATCCTGCTTCTTGGGCAGCTTGTGGTGTCTGGACTCTGCCTCTCTTCCTCTGAGTCCTAGTTTGATTCTTCCACCTAACTTTATCCTGTCTTGCCATAGGCCAAAACACCTTTATTATCAGCCAATGAGAGAAACACACATTCATAGTGTACAGAGGGATCATCCCACAGCATCCCTGCGTATCATGACAGTAGGCAGATGCTAGGCCTCTGGAGGTCTAAAGGGAAAAGAAAAGGGCCTATGGAGAAAATCACAAGTTGATCACATGTGATAATTGGAAGATTAGGAGTGAAAGTGGCAGAATCTGGAGCA
The DNA here is from genome assembly GCF_949786415.1 of Peromyscus eremicus. NCBI lineage: Eukaryota > Metazoa > Chordata > Mammalia > Rodentia > Cricetidae > Peromyscus > Peromyscus eremicus. Next base: position 58,694,322 of record NC_081432.1, on the reverse strand, counting down.
ATGGGGGAGATGAACAAGAGGGCTTGTGGGTAGGTGTGACAACCAAGGCTAACAGAACAGAGGTGGACAGGGCTCTGGGCTAGTGAGGGCAGGTGGGTGCCCCACACCTCTGAAGCCTCTGAGGAGCATGTGTGAGGCACTAGTGTCCCTTCATATATCCTTGCTTCAAATACAGCTCATTGCAACAGGCTAAATGTAAGGATGGCTTCTAGCAAGCCTGTCCCTGGTTCTGGAAAGAGACCCCAGACTGCCCCATGAACAAGCAGTATGTATGAGGTAACCAAGGAGGACCACAGCCATGGGAAAGTTGCAAGCTGGTCATGTAATGTGAGATCAAAGAGGTTGGTGCCATTAGCAGCAACACTCCAGGGACCTGCAAGGTCAGAGGGTGGGAACACGAGCTAAGTGACCGTCAGTCAGAGGATGGCCAGGGTCAAAGCTGGAATCAGAGATGGCCATAGCAAGACTTCAGCTACCCTTGACTGCATGGGCAGCACAGGAACAGTGCATAACTCTACCTACCTGGGCCAGAGGGACATACATGGAGAGTGTAAGCCCTCCACTGGCCCGTCATAGCCCACTGGGCTAACTGATCTGAGACATAACCTCAGCCTTCGCCCAGTTTCTGCCATCAATCTACAAAACCTCCAGACAAGGGAAATTTGGTGGCTTTTTCCTCCTCCCAACTTTGGGGAGTTTCTCCTACTTTTCATTAATTTCTCACTTCAAAAAACTTTTCTCACTTTTCTGTAATAATTTTCTTTCTTTTTAAAATTTTTATTTTGTGTATGTGCACCATATGCATGCAGTACCCTCAGAGGCCAGAAGAGGACATCAGATCTCCTGGGATGATTGTGAGCCTCCATGTGGGTGCTGGGAATTGAACCCTGGTTCTCTGGAAGAGCAGCTAGTGCTCTTAACCACTGAACTGTTGCTAGAGTTTTTCTCTCTGGGTCCCGCCAAGCCCCGGCAGTCCGGCAGTCCCGTAGCCCACTTATAAAATAAACATACAGATGCTTATATTATTTAAACTGCTCGGCCAATAGTTCAGGCCTACCATTGTCTAGCTCTTACTCTTACACTCAGTCCATTTTTGTTAATCTATATGTTGCCACGTGTTCCATGGCTTTACCTGCCGCCTTTACTTGATGCTCCCTGGACGGCAGGCTGGTGTCTCCTCCTCTCCGCCTTCCTGTTCTCTCAATTCTCCTTTCTGCTAATCCCGCCTCTACTTCCTGCCTGGCTACTGGCCAATCAGTGTTTTATTTATCAATCAATCATCCACAGCACTGAACCATTGCTCCAGATCTTGTACTAAATTCCTAATAAAGCCTGCTTCCACTTTGCATACTCCCACAGAAGTCCACATCTTTAATTTTCTTTGGTATGAGCCAGAAACCTCAGAGTCGCCATCTCAGATTGATCTTTGATGGCCACGAGTGTCTGGCATCTCAGGCCCATGGTCATACACAACTGGGCTGTGGAAGATCCCATTCCACTGAAATCACCGGCATCTCCACATTTCCCAGATCCCCTCCAGGGTTTCAAAAGGCAGGAAGCAGCGATTGAGCTGGGATGAATGGAAGAAAGGAGCCCAGTTAAGTAGCGGGCAGAAGGTTAGGTTACAGGATCAGGTTGGTTGGGTTCTGGGCGGCCCTGATGAAGAAAATAGTGAAGGCTACCATCCACTGACCAGCGCTGGGGCTGGAAGAATGGTTGGCTCTCTCTGGGCTTGAGAGCCTGGAGGCTGGCACAGTAAACATCTCCTAACTACACTCTTTGGCCCTCCCGGATTTGAGGGACTGAGCTCCTCTTGGTCCACGCAAGAGGACAATGAACAATGTGTGTGGCTGCTGTTGTTGGGAACATCGGGTCCCCTGAGAAGATGTTTGCTTTTTCTGGAATCAACCTGACTGGCCTCCAGAACCTTTGTTGCAGAGCATGTACTGAAAACAGTCCCGTGGTGCAGCTGAATTATAGCTGTCATTGCTCTTCCTTGTTGAGTGACATCCTGGGGAGACGGTGTCTATTCAGCCGGGTAAAAAGGACAACAGCAGATCAAGGATAGGAGGTGAGGGGATGTAGCTCAGTCAGTAGAGTGTTTTCCTAGCATGCACAGAGCCCTGGGTTCGAATCCTAGCACTGCATTAAAAAACTGGGGTTGGTGGCACTCTTCTGAAATCCTTGAGATATGGAGACAGGAGTGTCATAAGTTCAAGGCCATTCAAGGCTACATAGTGAGTTTGAGACCAGCCTTGGTTACGTGAGACTCAATCACAAAACAAAACAGAAAGAGACGGAAGGAAGGAAGGAAGGAAGGAAGGAAGGAAGGAAGGAAGGAAGGAAGGAAGGAAGGAAGGAAAAAAGGACGGATGGACGGATGGACGGATGGACGGATGGACGGATGGACAGATGGATTCCACCCAAGTCTGGCTTGGTGAACCAATGATTTATTAGTTATTTACAGGAGCATGGGTGAGCTTCGGACATCTAAATCACCAAAAGGTCCACCCGGCACGGGTGAGGACTCACAGAAGCTGCATCCCTGGATCCTGGGTGCGGCTTGCAGGGACTGCACCACTGGTGAGCCCCCTCCCTCCTCTGCTGCTTGCTGCTTAGGTTAACCTCACGGAGGAATTTCGGAGTCTTGTAGGTTTGTTGAGTGTCCTGAGCCCCGTGAGTGTCCTGTCCTCTGCAGGAAACAGCCACACGGCACCTATACGGCCTCTCGGCTCAGTTCCATGGCTTTCCAGAAGTCACAAGCTTCCAAACGTGTTCTACAATAAACGTGGCTTCTCAATAGGTAGTGGGGGTCTGTCGTCCTCTGCCGAGTCCTTTGTGGGTCCACCATGTTTACCTCACTGGGCTCTCATCTAACGTGACAACTGCCTTGGGTCATAGCTCTATCCACCGAGAGAGGAACACGGTGGAGCTCAGAGAGGGTGAAGACGCCTAATTCGGACTACACAGCTAGATTTGGACAAGATTTTCGCTTTTCCCACACCACTCTTTGCTAAAGGTGCCGGGTGAGGGATGGTCTGGCACACGACCCAAGGAATGAATGCCTGTGTTTTTAGAGAGAGAATGCAGCACAGTGAGCCAGTCTGGGGTGTTTGGAGGGATCCTGACTAAGCAACCTCAGTAGAAATGGATGTAGACACAAGAGGAGGCTGGCTTGAGGCCCAAGAAGTTGTCACTCACACAGGTGGATTGATTCTTTAGAAGGGGCCTACACTGGGGCTGGAGAGGTGGCTCAGGGGTTAGAAACACTGGCTGCTCTTGCAGAGGACCCAGGTTCCATTCCCAGCACCCTCATGGTGGCTCCAGTTCCAGGGAATCTGACACCTTCTTCTGGCCTCTGCGGTCACCAGGCGTGCACGTGGTACATGTACATCCATGCAGATAAAACAGCCATACATAAAGAACAGTAAAGTAGAAGAGGCCTATTCATTAAGACCTTACGATTTTCAGTATATGCTGTTGTTGTTCTTGTTGTTGTTGTTGTTGTTGTTGTGTGTGTGTGTGTGTGTGTGTGTGTGTGTGTGTGTACATGTGCACACTTGCATGTGGAGGTCAGAACGACTTACAGGAGTCAGTTTTCTTCTCCCCCATATACATCCTGAGGATAGAACTCAGGTAGTCAATTTTGGTGGCAGATCCCTTTATCTGCTGAGCATCTCTCTGTCCCTGGGACCTTGTCTTAAAGACAGATCTTCTCTACTCCTGGAACTGCTAACAGAATCTACTTTGTTACTGACACAAGCCTTTAGTGACCCTGGTCCAGAACACATCCCAACTTCTCCTGGTCCAGACACATCCCTTCTGTCCTCAGTTTTCTTGAACTCAGCATATTACACGGGGACTCACCCCTGACCCTGCACAGCCAGGCCCCTCCCTCCTTGAGTTCCTGGATTCCCCGTAGAAGACAAAAGGAGGGAATGTTTCAGTGCTGGCTTCCTGAGTGAGGTAGATTCTTCCCATGTCAAGTCCCCAGGGAAATGTATTACAGGGAATCACTTATGTCAACGGCCCTGCTCTCCCTCTCTCCCCCTCGTGGTGTCCGATGGTTCTGGGCCCCTGACAGGCCCTCCCTTCCAGGCAGGCAGGACCAGCTTGGCTGACAGCTGAGGGCCTGTGTTGGAGGCTCTGAGCTACAACAGCCTTTGGGAGGCCATCTCCATTTCTGCCACGTTTTCGTCCCTTCGTTCACTGTGGTTCTTCACCCCCTCCCCCCTTCACCCCCTCCCCCCTTCACCCCCTCCCCCCTTCACCCCCTCACTCCTTCACTCCCTCACTCCCTCACCCCCTCACTCCCTCACCCCCTCATCCCCTCACCCCTTCACTCCCTTGCCCCCTCGCCCCCTCACTCCCTTACCCCTTACCCCCTCACCCCCACACCCTCTCACTCCCTTACCCCCTCATTCCCTCGTCCCTTCACTCTCTTGCCCCCTTGCCCCCTCGCCCCCTCACTCCCTCACCCCTGCTCCCTCGATCCTTCACCCCCTGCCCCCTCGCCCCTCACCCTCATCTTCCTCTCCCTCACTCCCCCCCTCACCTCCCTCATTGCTCACCTTTAATTCTTTACCTTCTCTGCCCTCTCCTGCCTCGTTCCTGACTCTGGAGCTCAGTCCCTCATCCCTTGCTAGCTTCTCTTCCTCCTCTCTACCCAAATCCTCCCATGACTGTACACATGAAAACCCAAATGTGTGCGTTGGGGTGTGGGATAATTGGGGTTGGAGGAGCGTGGATTTCAGAGGCATTGTGGGAGCAGGAAGTCCTTCTTGGAACTTTTGTGGAAGGAAAATGGTCATGGCAATGTGAGGAGAAAAACAGAGGAGAAACACATTTGAGAGCTGGCAGGGCCTGGAGGGAGGGCCAGGAGGAGCTGGGATGTGTCTGGACCAGGAGAAGCTGGGATGTGTCTGGACCAGGAGGAGCTGGGATGTGTCTGGACCAGGAGAAGCTGGGATGTGTCTGGACCAGGAGGAGCTGGGATGTGTCTGGACCAGGAGAAGCTGGGATGTGTCTGGACCAGGAGGAGCTGGGATGTGTCTGGACCAGGAGGAGCTGGGATGTGTCTGGACCAGGAGGAGCTGGGATGTGTCTGGACCAGGAGAAGCTGGGATGTGTCTGGATCAGGAGGAGCTGGGATGTGTCTGGACCAGGAGAAGCTGGGATGTGTCTGGACCAGGAGGAGCTGGGATGTGTCTGGATCAGGAGAAGCTGGGATGTGTCTGGACTAGGAGGAGCTGGGATGTGTCTGGACCAGAAGGAGCTGGGATGTGTCTGGACCAGAAGGAGCTGGGATGTGTCTGGACCAGAAGGAGCTGGGATGTGTCTGGACCAGGAGGAGCTGGGATGTGTTCTGGACCAGAAGGAGCTGGGATGTGTCTGGACCAGGAGGAGCTGGGATGTGTTCTGGACCAGGAGAAGCTGGGATGTGTTCTGGGCCAGAAGGACCTGGGATGTGTTCTGGACCAGGAAGAGCTGGGATGTGTCTGGACCAGGAGGAGCTGGGATGTGTCTGGACCAGGAGGAGCTGGGATGTGTTCTGGACCAGGAGGAGCTGGGATGTGTCTGGACCAGAAGGAGCTGGGATGTGTTCTGGACCAGGAGGAGCTGGGATGTTTTCTGGACTAGGAGGAGTTGGGATGTGTCTGGACCAGGAGGAGCTGGGATGTGTCTGGACCAGGAGGAGCTGGGATGTTTTCTGGACTAGGAGGAGTTGGGATGTGTCTGGACCAGGAGGAGCTGGGATGTGTCTGGACCAGGAGGAGCTGGGATGTGTTCTGGACCAGGAGAAGCTGGGATGTGTTCTGGGCCAGAAGGACCTGGGATGTGTTCTGGACCAGGAAGAGCTGGGATGTGTCTGGACCAGGAGAAGCTGGGATGTGTCTGGATCAGGAGAAGCTGGGATGTGTCTGGACCAGAAGGAGCTGGGATGTGTCTGGACCAGAAGGAGCTGGGATGTGTCTGGACCAGAAGGCCAATGCCAGCCTCGCCTTCCGTGGTCTTCTGCTCAGGCTGTTTGCTGTGGCTCACATTTCCATGTCTGTGGACACTCAGACACAGCTGGGAAAGGCAGAGGAAGCAGTGAGGGTGGAGGAAGAGGGGAATAGAAGCCCAGCTTCTCCCTGGTGCGGAGGATGCTCCTTCCTAAACGGGGTAGGACTGCACCTTCCCCTTGAGGCCGGGTGGTGAGTCTCACCCTCAGGGGACAGAAAACCCAGTGCTTGAAATCTTGCAGGGTAACAATACTGAAAATTTGCTTAAGGCCCTGGGGAAATAAACCAAGGTCAGGCTGCAGAAGCCTGGGAGCATCAACCGGTCCTGGAAAGATGTCTGTTGAAACAGGTCTGAAGAGTTCTAAACAGCCCTCTTCAGCCCCTGGAGCCACACCCGCCGCTGAGCAAATCTCTCCGATCTGGACCAAGGTGCCATGAGTCACTCATGTGGCCTCAGCTTTCAAATCTACTTCCTGTGCAGAGGAATAACCCAGGGTGGGGTAAGGGCCTCTGAGGACAAAGGTCACAGGAAGGTCATCTGTCTGGCCTCTTCAAGACACCATTGCCCTGGGGCCAGGCAGACAAGGTTATTTTCCCCAATATATGCCTGATCACTCTCAAGGCTTGTGTGGTGAGTACAGACTCAAACCCAGAGCCGGAAGCCAGATGAGGTACCTGTGAGAATAGAGAGGCTTTGGGTTGTGTTTCCAAGGTGGCTATGCTCTGGGGGAGAAAAAAGCCAAGCATTATCACTAAGGGGGTGAGATGTGAGTTTCCATCAAATGAGGCCAAAACCTTTCCTGTGGTTGCCCATTCTTAATTTTCAAATTGTGGCATTTGTTTATTATTGTGAACACAGGCTCTCTCTCTCTCTCTCTCTCTCTCTCTCTCTCTCTCTCTCTCTCTCACACACACACACACACACACACACACACACACACACACACACACACATATATACAGAAGGTTGATTTGTGGGAGTCAACTCTCTCCTATGACGTGGGCTCCGGGGACTCAAAGTCAAGTCTCCAGGCTTGGTGACAAGTGCCTTTACCTGCTAAGCATCTCACTGGCTCGTGTGCTTTCCCACTCTGTCCTTCATTCCCACTAAGTGTGTGAGCAGAGCAAGTACGAGTTGGTGCTGAAACTCGGGGCCAGAAAGACAAAGAGCAGCATCATTCAGCACGGAGCCCCTGTGACAGCCAGTGGGGTCTCTCAGCCTGTCTCTGCTGAGGTCAAGACTGCTTGCTGTCCACAGCTGGCCACACTTCATCGCGGTTCCCGACCTTGACAGAAGGTAGATTTTCGTTTATTTTGAAAATAACCTTCACACCCATTAGCATAGCTTCAGCTGCCCAGCATGAAGGTGGGGCACTCATGGATATTTCATGGGCATCCTATGCCAGGAACAAACACTTTCATGTCTTTCTACATTACAATTTCTTGAATAACAGTGAATTCATGAGCTGCTTTAGTTTCCTAGCCTGTAATTTACCATGTAATCCTGATTTCACTTGTTAGTGTTGCTGTTGGTAAGTGTAGGCTCATTTACTACAATCTAAGTTACTAATATTAACTAACACCCAGATCATGCATTATACTTTGCACAGTAATATATCTCATCCATCCATCCACCCACCCACCTACTCACCTATCTAACCAATCTATCTATCCATCCATCCATCCATCTACCCACCCATCCATCCATCCATCCATCCATCCATCCATCCATCCATCCATCCGTCCATCTGTCCGTCCATCCATCCATCCATCTACAGTACTTGCTGCTCTTCTAGGGGACCTGCCTGCAGTTCACAGCACCCACACTGGGCTCTTTAGAATCCCTTTAACTCTAGCTCCAGAGGGCATGACAGGCCTCTAAAGGCACCACATGCATGTATGCACACACACACACACCTACACACACACTCACATACACACCTCACACACACACACATCACACAAATAAAAAATAGATCTTTAAAAAAAAAGAAAGGAAAGAAAAGGGCTAAAGAGGCTGCAGAGGGGACTTAGTGCAGAGGGGACTTAGTGCAGAGGGGACTTAGTGCAGAGGCAGGGAGCCGGTCCCATTAACGGGAGTTGCCAGGCCTGGTAGCACAGGTCTGTAATCTCAGCTACTCTGGAAGTTTAAGAACAGCTTGGATGTCATCATGACTAACCTAAGGAGCAGGTGAAACCCTGCTTCAAAAGGAAGTAGAGAGTCTGAGGCTGTAGCTCAGTGGTAGAACACTTGTAAGGATTATGTCCTTAATTACATTACCAGCCTGCGAGGGCATCCCAGCCTAAAAAGTGGGCGTGCCCTCTCTTTTCCGCACTCCCTCTTTCCGCATTCTCTTCCCTCCGTGCAGCTCCCCTCTTTCTCTCTCTCTCTCTCTCTCTCCCCCAATAAAGCTCTAGAAAGGTAACCATGGCTCGTGATTCTTCCGCCACTGCAACATCTGTTGGCATGGCCACCACGGGCGGCGGCCAGCCACAAGTGCCACCACATAACCAACAACACTTCCCTAGCATGCGTGAGGTCCCACATTCAATCTCCAGACCTGAGACAGAGTAAGGTGATGCCCACCCACTGTCGGTGCCCAGTCCAAGAGCTTTTGGAATAACCATGAGGAGAGGGAAGACACCCAGACAGCATGGCACAGAGCTGCCTGGGTCTGGGTGGATAGCAATTCAGTGGGCTGGGTACATGAGGGAGCCAGTGCAGAGCTGAGACCCTGGGGACCGTTGGGAGATTGCCACCGGTGGATGCCATGGCAATGCACCAGGTGATCAGAAGATGGTTGGTCAGCGCTGGCATTCCTTTCATAGGCTGCACCGTTTGTTGGTCTGGTGTGTTTGGTAAGTTCAAGGGTTTGGTTTTTCTGAAATAGTTTGCTATGCTCTAGTGTCGTGTGTTCCTGATCGACTCCAGCAAGTTCATAGATGGTCATTTCTTACGTACGTGAACAAGCTTTATTCCTGGCTCACGGTGGACAGGTGGTGGGGTCTCTATGCACACAGAAAATGAAATCCTTCTGCCTCAGCATTTGTTCTCAAAATGGAGCCAACCCTGCTTTGTAGATGGTGTCACTCAGGCAAGGGGCAGTCTGAAAGCCATTGTCCCATGCCACGTGAGGTAACATGCTCTCTACAAATACTCAGCCAGAGAGATAACTCCCTTGATCATGAGCCCTGTGAAAGGGTCTAGAAGGGATTATTGAGGTGAGGACTTTTAATACAAGTAGGAAAGAAACAATTAACATGTGAGCTGTGCACATCCTGTTAAGCTTCCCAGCCTCATAAAGCTGCGATGGAAGGGGTTCGTTCATGGCTCCCACCCTCAGGTGACTGGAAGGGACAGAGCAGTTACTTAGTGAGCCTAAGGCCACACAGGCAGGAGGTAGCAGAGCCTAGATTCCCACCTGCCTGGTGCCTACACCTCTACGCCCCACTGCCTGGCAGGTGAGTGTCTTGGGGGAGCGATGCCAGTGTGTTCTCCAGGATAGGTGTCCTGCCAGGACAAGCCCAGAGGACATAGCAAGGAAGCCTGGGCTTCTGGAAGAGACTAGAGAACTTCTACCCATGTGGTATGAGAGGCTGCTTGAACAGCTACATGAATTGGGGGTGAGGTGGGTGGGGATTGGGCATGGCCACATGGCACTTCCTGGGTGATCCTAGTCTCAGGCTCCAAGATATCTGGAATGTTGGAACCAGACACTCCCACGGTGCTTCCCCAGCTCTTGTCAGTGACCTGGGTGCAGGTGGGATGAGTGAGGACACCCCAAAGCTCCATCCTTCCAGGTGGGAGTTTCTCAGAGGATGGATGAGACCAAGGCGTGGTTCTAAAGAGACAAAGAGCCACCGCTCCTAACGGGGCAGGTCCAGGACAGGGAGGACCTGGGTGGGGCTGGCGGGGAGGCCATCTGTGGTCGCTTGTCCTGGGCCTAGACTCTCTGGAGCCTCTGCTTCAAATCCCATAAGACCCCAAGCTGAGTCAGCCCCAGAGGCAGCTGGGCCTTCAGGCCATGCCCTGTGACTGGATCCTTCCTGAATGACAGCAGCAGTGATACTGGTGAGCAGGCATGGCTCAGGACAAGAGGCAGTCATGCTCCCTGCCCGCGTGGTGTCCTGACCCCCGTGAGCCGTTGGAGAGTCTCCTGGAAAACCCACCCAGAGCCTCAGCCTCCGCTATCTGCCCGTGAGCAGGAAACAGGCTAGGCGGCCAGGGCAAGGCCCGAGAAGCACGGAGGAAAGACAACATTTTTTTTCTCTAAGGTAGTGAGGGGAAGGAACCAGACCAGGGGCAAAACCAGGTTGGAGGACACACCTCTCATTGCGGCACAGTGTGAACCGGGGAGGTGTCTCAGCCGGTGAAGTGATCGCCTTGCGCACATAAGAGCCAGAGTTCGATTCCTCGGACTCACCTGAAAGTGCCGGGTATGGTGGAGGGGACTGTAATCCCAGAGCAGGGGGAGCAGAGACGGCAGACCCCTGGCTCTCTCTGACCAGCACCGTGTAACCTACTTGGCAGGTTTCAGACCATGAGAAGTTCTGTCTCAAAACACAAGCCCCTCTCGGAGTCTTCCAGGGCACAGCCCAGCTGCTGCCTGGTTCAGGCTCGTCCCTAGAGACTCCGGGGACCTGCGTCTCTGAGGTCAGGCTTTGTCAGAGCCTGGTTCTTCATTGTGGGTTCATCAGTAGCCTCGGCCTTTGCGTCATGTCCTGCTTTCCTCAAGTGCTGCCCTGCCTTACACAGCACCGGGGACCGAGGTCGTTGATGCTGGCTCTCTCTTCCTCCCTCCTGCCCACTAGCAGCGTCCCTCAGTGTCGAGCACATGAGGCCCTCTGCCTCTCTGAACTCCTGTGATAAGAATGGGCGCAGAATCTCCAGAACCCTCTCTCCTGGACCCTGTCACCCTGTCTCTCCCCTGGACCCTGTCACCCTGTCTCTCCCCTGGACCCTGTCACCCTCTCTCTCCCCTGGACCCTGTCACCCTCTCTCTCCCCTGGACCCTGTCACCCTCTCTCTCCCCTGGACCCTGTCACCCTCTCTCTCCCCTGGACCCTGTCACCCTCTCCCCTGGACCCTGTCACCCTCTCTCCTGGACCCTGTCACCCTCTCCCCTGGGCCCTGTCACCCTCTCCCCTGGACCCTGTCACCCTCTCCCCTGGACCCTGTCACCCTCTCCCCTGGACCCTGTCACCCTCTCCCCTGGACCCTGTCACCCTCTCTCCTGGACCCTGTCACCCTTCTAGAACCTTCAGTTCCCTAGGTTCGTCTTTCCTTTACAATCAGCTCACACTGTCTCAGGAGGCAGGTGTTTCATGTGTTCAACAACTGGGTATTCTGAGTGCAACCCACCCCTTCTGTCCAGGAAACCTTCCCTGATTCCCCAGGTCCTGTTCTTGGTTGTTCAGATGGTATGCTTTTCTGCCACCTGTAGGCTGGCCAAACCTTTAACCCCCAAGTCTACTCACAGCACCAGACTTGCCCCTTAAACCGAGAGCATCTCTATCTTACTATCAGTATCACTTATAATCCTTAAAAGAGGCTGGAGTGAGGCTGGGCTTTGGCAGACACCACCCATACACCCCAGCCAGTTAAGGTCAAGAAAATAGCAAGGCCCTCTGGAAAGGATGTTCCAACTGGTCTTTGCTCTCCAATCTCACAAGTGTGTGTGTGTGTGTGTGTGTGTGTGTGTGTGTGTGTGTGTGTGTGTGTGCGCACACGTAGAGGGAGAAGAGTAGTTGCTTAGTTGCTTTGTCTGTTTTTACATACCTACCCCAAGCTAGACAGGGCTCCAGGGAGGAAGCTGTTAAGCCCAGGTTTCCTGCCCTTGCCCTTGGCCAGCTGGGATATTGGGATGTTCTCTTCTCTGTCTAAGCCTCTCACTTTTCTCATATGCTAGCGAGGCTGTGACGGTTACAGGGTCTTGCTATGCAGCATGGTGGGGTATCCCTGCCACAAACAGCAGCTGTGCCTTTGACCCGGCAGATGGGTGAGGCGCTCCTCAGGCTTGCTACTTATTCCTGTGCCTCTCAGGCCCTGCCTGCCATGCTCCTTTGTTCTGCAAACGGAGAAGCCAGTAGCTGGTTAGATAGACACCTATCCCTTATTTTTGGCGGTTGTCTTCCCCGTGGCTTGCTTTGGTCCTCCAGCAGCCACGGTCCTCTGGGTTCTAGCAGTCATCCTCTGAGTCCTGTTCATTTCTCTGCCCGGGAAGCCTCTCCTTGGGAATCCTCAGTTGGATTTACACTCCACCACTGCCCTGCCCCACCCCAGCTTGCTCCCTCTCTGAGAGTCCCCAGTGGGACATGCTCTGAGCCAACTGGTCCCAACACACCCTTCTCAGACCTGGGTCACTCTGTTTGCTGAGGGTTAGCTCCTAATGACTACATTTTCTCAGGTGCAATTCAGCCCCCCAGCTGTGGGGCTCTGGGATGAGGGTGGTGCATCGGGTCCCAGCCACACTCTGGAGGACCCTGTTTGGAAGAAAACCCTTTCTTTTTGTGTCTATGTCCCCATTAAGCTCTTTATCGGTCATTCGGACTTGAGACAGGCCACTTGGGTGCAGATCCCAGGCACATGAGTCTCCTACCTTTCCAGAAAAGGCCATAAGAGCCCTGACTTGCCTCACAGACGCCACGGTGCTTGGCTTGGCTGTCAGCACAGCTCACTTTAGGGACCCGAGGTCTGCAGGTCTCAGATTCAGACTCCTGGTGTGGCTCCCAGCCCTCCTCCCTTCCGACGAATCTTTTCATCCCTCTCTTCTCTCTGTGACTCTGGAGCAGCAAGTCAGGCTGTGCTCCAAGTCCCAGCTCTGAGCTGTGACAGAATGACCATGGTGTGCTGAGCTGGGCTGTGCTCACTTATGACATCACCCTCCAAAGCCGTTCACTTGCTTTGCCTCTGCTGGAAGGCTCACAGCCCCGTTAGGGTTTGGCTACAAAGCCACTGGTCTTACTCACTCCATATTTCCCTAACAGTGCTCCTGATGCCTGCAGACTTTTAGAGAGGCCACCTGGGCTCAGGTCCCACCCACAGGAGGTCCCTGCTTCACCCCAGCTCCGAAGCCAGCTGCAGCTGATGGCAAGGGAGTTCCAGAGGCCGAGGCCTGGGACGCCTTTGGCTCACCAACATACGTCTGTGGAAATCCCTGCAACCGCTGAGCAAGTGTTTTTCAAATCCCCTTTAAATATGTTCAAGGTTTCAAAACATAGAAGGCCACAGTTAGCTCAGCCCCTCTCAAGCCCTCAGGAGGGAAGGAGCTGAGACCCATCCACGCTTCTACAGTGGGCTCGCTCCCTGCATAGTTTCATCAGTGAGGTTCACACATCTCAGCTTCCTGAAGGAATGTCCTAGTCATCAAGAGGGGACAAAGAGGCCATACTAGCCATGCATCATCTGTAACATGGCACTGCTTTTTAATTGGTATATGTGTGCATATGTGCATAGGATGCATCTGTGTGAACTTGCATGTGAAGGACAAGTATCCACCTTACTTTTTAAACATTTATTCATTTTGTTTATGTGTGGGGGAACAGGTGTGCCCATGACAACTTCGTGGTGTCCGTTTTTCTCCTTCCATCATGTGGGTCCCAAGGATCCAATGCAAGTCGCCAGGCTCAGCAGCAAGCGCCTTTAACCCTGAGCCATCTCCCTGGCCCTCCATCTTATTTTTTGAGACAGGATTTCTCATGAAAAATGGAGCTCACCATTTCAGCCCAGGCCAGTGCACCCTGGGATCCTCTTGTCTCTGTCTCTTGATTTCAGACTTTTTTTTTAAAATGGGGGGCTAGGAATGGTCCATTTTCCACAGAGCTATTCCCCCAACCTTGAAGTGTGCCACTTCATTGGCTCATGACAGCGTCACCCCAGATCCCTTCATCTTCCATCACCTGGCTCCCTGACATCATTTAGGGTCCTGGCCACAAAGTCTGTGTCTCTGTGGCTAATATTAAGGCTAGAGGATGTGATGACATAGTTGTCTTCCACTGAGACCTTCTTCTCCTGCTGACCCTGGCCCAGTAGCTCCTAGGCACCTCAGCTTTGGACACATTCACAGCTCTGTCCCTGCTTTTAAGTGCTAAGGGTTGAAAGTGAGCAAATCTCTAGCCTTTTGGTGACAGGATCTATTTTTCCTCCCAACTTCTTTCCCTGGGGACTCTGGCACAGATCCAGGTAACTGGTGTTTAATGGCACTGGGTAAAGAAGCACACAGAAGGTCAAGGTGATCAGAGCTGTACACGTTCCAATCATTTTCAGAACGTCCACATCCCCCTGGAGGTAACCCACAGCCTTTGTGTGAGAGTCATGTATCTGTGTGTCTTCCCTCAGAGAAGTGAGTCTCGTGGGTGGTCCATCACAGGGACATGCCCAGGCCTTCCACACAAGTAGATGCTGCCGAGGTTGCTGGTCACCTACTGTGACAAGTGACACCATCACTCAGGTCCCCATGCTTTCTGTATTCAAGGATGGAAGTCTGAGAACTACATTTCCCAGAACCTGTTGCCATTCGGCATCCGGTGTGGATTCTCCACCAAAAGATGCTCACTGAGGACTGGGTGGCAGGAGGGGAACTCAGGCCGTACTTTTCCTCCAGCAGCAGTGGGCAGACACACGGGTCTTGGCAGACATGTGACTTTGCAGCCACCTCTGTCTTTCTGCCCGCGACTCATCTGCTCAGTGCTGCAGGTAGCTTTTCTCTCTGTGGTTCCAACATTCCGATGTCTGAAACCTAGAGGTCAGTCTCAGGCTGATCCAGCTTCTCTCCCTCTGCTTCCTTTAGCTCTCTGGCAGTCTTATGTGCGCTCAATTCCACAAGTCAACTCCCTTTTTGCTTGAACTCCGTAAAATGAGGCTTGTCTTTGTTTTTCTGACTGATAGATACATATCCAGTGTCTTCTTAGGTTTTGTTTGTGTTTTTGGGTATAAACGCCCTGGCAGTCCTAGAACAGGCCCTGTAGACCAGGCTGGCCTTGAACTCACAGAGACCCATCTGGCTCTGCCTCCAGAGTTCTGGGATTAAAAGCATACGCCACAACTGCCCAGCGTCTTCTTAGTTCTTTATACAAATAGAATCCTATTTATCAGAACAGCCATTTATGGTGATATTTTATTTGTACTGAAATGTGATTTTATTTGTATGTTAATAAATAAAGTTGTCTGGGGGTCAGAGCTAATAGCAAGCCATAGCAGAAGTCTGGCAGTGGTAGCACAAGCCCTTAATCCCAGTCACATGACGGGCAGATCTCTGTGTGTTCAGGGATACAGCCAGCATGGAGACACACGCCTTTAATCTCAATACCAACCATAGAAGACCTGGAGGTCTGTGTAGATGGGCAGTGACGAGGAGGTCATGTGGTTGGGTTTACAACCAATGAGAAGGCAGAACAGAAAGTCTATAAAAAGACAGATACACAGGAAGTAGCGCTCGTGTGGAGAGGAAACACAGCAGCGGCAGTGAAGGGTAAGGTTTTTAGCTCTTAGCTGTTGCTCTGACCTCTTGGGCTTTTAACTCTGCATTTGGCTCTGTGTTTCTTATTTAATAAGACCATGCATCTACAGCCATTTTCCTGCTAAAAGGTCCAAACGCCACCATCCTGATTGATAGGCAATAAACAAAAGAGGAAATTATTCTGTTCTTCTGATATCCAAAACTGCTCATTCTTCCTCCATACCTTTTTTTTTTTTTTTTTTTTTGATCCTATATTTTGCTGACTGGAATTTGGGGTTAGTAGTTGAAAATCTGGCAGCCATGTTATACCAATAGAGCCAAGGAAATAGTAGAGACCTCAGCCCTAAAAACCTTAAACTCCTGAACTAATGCTGGGAACCAGTTCTTCTAGACTGGTTTCTGAGAAGAGATTCGTCAGTTATGGTAGTCATTGTTTGGTCCTGACTTGCCATGGTCTTTATTGGTTCAGCAGAGGTGTCTGCTCATCTTGGCCCTTTGTGGATTACTGCTGCGTGGGCCACATCAGTTCAGTGCATTGAGATAAACAACCCTCTTCTCTGTGGAGAACTCTTCTGGGGTTCCCCTTGGTATCTCCAAGATACATGTGAATACAGCTGGTGACATGCACCTCTACCTGCTAAGCCATCTTACCAGCCTCTGATCTGCTTGTAGAGATCTCATTTTGATACATGTCATCCTGACAAAGTTACAAACCCTTTTTAAATAAAATATTTTAAGAAAGAAAAGTTTCCAGGGTGCTTAATTTGGGGGCAATTACGAGCATAACACTTTTCTAGAACTTACAGATGAAATCTGTCTTGGCTGAGGCTCACAGGTGCCCCCTGGAGCTCAGCCAGGCAGCTAGATGTGCCTCTTTCTAGCTCCATCCTGAGGTCCCAGGAAGGAGACTACGGGGCCAAAGACGCTGTCAGACTGCCCTACTGAGAGCCAGGCCCTCCTCTAACACGGGTCTGGGGATGCCCTACTGAGAGCCAGGCCCTCCTCTAACACGGGTCTGGGGATGCCCTACTGAGAGCCAGGCCCTCCTCTAACACGGGTCTGGGGATGCCCTACTGAGAGCCAGGCCCTCCTCTAACACGGGTCTGGGGATGCCCTACTGAGTGCCAGGTCCTCCTCTAACACGGGTCTGGGGATGCCCTACTGAGAGCCAGGCCCTCCTCTAACACGGGTCTGGTGATGGCTTCTACTTTGTCTGTGGGTGGTAGGGCTGCTCCAGTGCCTCTCTGTTGTGGTGCACTGGGTCCTGTGTTGACCTTAACTATTTCTCTACTCCTTGTACTTTGTAAAGAGTCCCTTTAGTCTCCACTTGGGATGTCCCCTTAGTTATGTGCTGGGACATATGTATTATCATTTGGGAAAAAAAACTATTCCAATAACAAAAAGTGCTTGATTATTTTAAAAGCAAATACATTTATTAAAAACAAAAATGAAAAAGAAAGTTGTGATGAGTACTTATTTTCCCAAATACTGAATCTGGAACCATGGGCAAGAGACATCTCCTTTGAAGATAAACCAAAGTTTCCTGCTTTGCTCTCTGTTGCTGTGACCAAACACTATGATCAAACACTATGACCAAAAGCAACTTGGGGAGGAAAGGGTTAATTTTAGCTTACAGCTTGCAGTCCATCATGAAGAAAGTTAGAGTAAGAACTTAGGGGAACACTGCTGACTAGCTTGCCCCCCCCATGCTTTCTCAGCTTGTTTATTATATACCCCAGGGCCATCTGCCTAGGGGTGACACCACCCACAGTGGGCTGGACCCTCCCACATCAATCATTAATCAAGAAAATGCCCCCTACACTTGCCTTCAGACTGATCTTCTGGAGGTGTTTTCTCAGTTGAGGTTCCCGCTTCCTAGACAACCCTTGTTTGTGTCAAGTTAATGAGGAAAAACTAACCAGCAGGCATAGTTAATAAATTCAGGCCAACCAAGTATGTTACTCCAATAAACAAAAGTGTGTAATTCTTTCAGTTGTAGAGGCCTGAGGGATTAAAAGAAATCAAAAACAGTACGGTTCTGTAAAATCGTAGTGTATCACTATGAGTTGGGCAGTCGCTGAGATGATCAGACACATTAAACAGCACCAGCCTATTCCAAGTAAAAGCCACCGAGTGGCTACTGAGTTGAGTGAAGTCTTTGGAAGAAGTTGATATTGAACCCCGAGGCTGGAGTTACAGGAGGCTGTGAGCCACCTGACTTGGGTGCTCAGAACTAGACTCGATCCTCTACAAAAGCAAGTGCTTTCTAATGTCAAGCCTGTCCTTCCAACCCCCACAACAGGGCCTGAAGTAGGAAGTTTACACCCTCATTCACATTTTAATTTGTTGCTGTACAGGTGTGTGTGTGTGTGTGTTTGTGAGAGTATGCATTAAACTGTGTGTGTTCTTGTGGGGGGGTGCAGGTGTGCATGTACCATAGCACATACGTGGAGATCAGACATGCTGCTGTCAGTCCTCACCCTGCACTTCATCTGAGACAGGATTTCTTCTTGTTTTCCTGCTGCACACACCAGGCTATCTGCCCGCAGGCTTCTGAGAGCTCCGTCTCTGCCAGTCTTCATCTTCCTCACAGGAGCTCTGGAATTACAGGTGCTCATGATATGGGTCCAGCTTTTATACGGGTTCTGAGGACTTGAACTCAGGTCCTCATACCTAGGCAGCAAGTGGTTCTATCCACGGAGCCATTTCCTCAGTCCCAAATTTTGTGTAGTGACCAGGCTATACACCATGAGAATAGATTTCTCCTCTATGAGTTATGAGCAATGGTAGAGACCAATTTGAATAAGGGAGTGTTTTTTGTTTTGTTTTGTTTTTTGTTTTTTGTTTTGTTTTTTCCCAGACAGGGTTTCTCTGTCTAGCCCTGACTGTCCTGGAACTTGCTTTGTAGACCAGGCTGGCCTCGAACTCAGAGATCTGCCTGTCTCTGTCTCCCGAGTGCTGGGATCAAAGGCATATGCCACTATTGACTGTCTAATAAAGGAGAATTTAAATAAAGAGAATATAAAGCAGCCATTCTGATTTTGTTTATTGGACAAAGTAATAATCCAACTTTTTCCTTGTTGTGTGGGTTTGATCCTAACCTCAGAGCTCACAAAACTTAGAGAATAGTTGAGGGAATTCAACTGGAGGCTTTTTCTATGCTATTCCTTCCTCAGGCATAGAGGGCAGAAGAGAGCAGCTGACTTCACCTTTTACTGTTGGGAGAGAAGGACAGGGTTCCAGCTGCCCATCCTAGTGATGTGCAGCAGGACAGCCGGGCACCAGGGTCATGGCGGACCACGGAGAGGGCTGAAGCACGCTGCCTTGCTCCCATTGCTTCTAGAAAGATCACAGCTGTAAACATCTCTCTTCCCTTGTCATTCCTGAGCGGCCCAGACTACAGCTATGGGAAGCCTGGGCTCTTTCTGTGGTGTTCCATCCCTAATACTGCCCTAGGCATGTGCAGGCTGGAGGGAGCATCCCACTCAACCATAGTGATGGTACCTGGAGCTGAACTCTGGTTGACAGGCAGCCCTGCTTATTAGGCAACCTCTCTACCTATCTTAGGTAGGGTTTCTATTTCTGTGAAGAGACATCATGACCATGGCAACTTTTATAAGGAAACATGTAGGCAGAGTTTTCCTGTCACAGCTGCTCTCAAATAAACACACTGAGGCTTATATTAATTACAAATGTTCGGCCAATAGCTCAGACTTGTTACTAACTAGCTATTACTACTTAACCTATTTCTATTAATCTACATGCTGCCCTGAGGCTCACGGCTTTTACCTCCATCGCATTTTGTGTGTTCTGTATCTGGCTGGTGACTCTCTAACTCCTCCCTTCCTCCTCCCAGAATTCTCCTAGTCTGGCTCTCAAGCTCAATCTTTTCCTGCACAGCTACTGGCCAATCAACTTTTCATTAACCAATGAGAGTAATAGATATTCTCAGTGTACAGAATGATTCTTCCACTGCAAAAACAAAACAAAACAAAACAAAACAAAACAAAAAACCAACCAACCAAACAAACAAAACATTTAATTGAGATGGCAGCTTATAGTTCAGAGGTTCAATCCATTATAATTATGGTGGGATGTAGCAGCAGGCAGGCAGACATGGAGCTAGAGGAATAGCTGAGAGTCCTACATCTCGCAGGCAACAGGAAGCCAAATGACAGTCACACTGAGGGAAGCTTGAGCAAAAGAGACCTCAAAGCCCAGCCCCACAGTGACACACTTCCTCCAACAAGGCCACACCTCCTAATGGCGCTCCTCCCTTCAGCGACCAGTTTCTTTCAAACCACCACACTACCCTCCAGTGAGAAACACATGGAAACTAATTCCACATGCTTACTGGAGAGTGGCACTCTATGGAACACCTGCAATGATTGTCCAGGAGGTTCCACGGAGCCAGGGAGGGCTTCTGTGCCGTGAGAATGAGAGAGGGACAGGTCATTGAAAGGTGCGAGGCATCGAAGGACAGCATTCTGGGTAGCGGATAAGCCAGAGGAGGGCTGATAGAGTGCTGCCAGCTGGCCCCCTGTGCTGCTGGCTGGCCTTGGCATGTGCTTTTCCTGACACAGGCTCTCTTACATCACAGGTTCCCTTTATGGTGAAGGATTTTTGAAAGGAAGGTTCTCCACAGCCAGGACTAAGCCGGGGGACGGTCCCTAAGGGGTTTTCCTCGTTGCACCCTCCCATCCCCTGTGAAGCCCTCCTGGGAGGCAGGAGGGATGGGTTAGGTATATTTGGGGCTTAGAGCCTCACACAATCACTCACTTAGTCACATATCCGTCACGCTCCAGTTTTGAAAATGTCATTTGCAAAATTTTTTTTTTTTTAATGTGGCTGTAATGATGACATCCTTGTACACTGGAGGGAATTCTCTGGGAAGATGTGGCTGGAGGGCTAATGAGAGGAGGCAGACAGCTCCTAGCCTCCGGTAACTCTCCAGAGCCATGGGATAATTCATCAGCCATCGAGGAACCACAGTGTCAGCCGTGGCTGCCCCACGAGGAGACTCAGAGACAGTTCGAACTGCGGAGCGAAGCCTGTGGTTTGCAGATGTCTCTCCGCTAAGCTGGCTGTCAGCGCCCTACCCTGAGCGGCCAGCCCCATGGGAAGGTGGGACCAGGGTTACCATGGGCTCTTCTCTAATTACTAATTCTAATACTAATACTAGTCTCTCATCGGGAGAGAAAGGCAGGGCATGCTCTTGGAGGTTAGAGCCATCTGCTCCTGGTGTGACTTATCTATCTCAGGTGATAAGCTGGGCAGTTGTCTGGAGATGGCCCTGAACATGAACGTGGGGCCTTGCCTGGTGGGCAGACAGGACTGGCCTGGAGCAGGGGAAAGAGATCATCTTCCCCAGCTGATCCCTCCCTGGCCTGGAAGGATGGCCTTCCACTTTGGTACTAAGAAGTCATCATCTGAGTGTGTGTGTGTGTGTGTGTGTGTGTGTGTGTGTGTGTGTGTGTGTGTTCTGGGAATCAAACTCAGGTGCACCGGAAGGGCAAACAGTTTACACACTCAGCCAATCTCCCAGCCCCGGCCGGTGCCCTGTTCTACAGCATCAGCCACCATCTCAGTAATGACCATGATTTCTGCATCTTTAAGGATGTAGCCCTGAAGAGATCCTAATGCCTGTGAGGAGACATGACTTCTAAAAGCAGTCGACCTAGCTGGAGAGATGGCTCAGAAATTAAGAGAAATTGGTGCTCTTGCAGAGGACTGGAGGTGCTGTTCCAGCACCCAGGTTGTGCAGCTCACAACCATTTGTAGCTCCAGCTCCAGGGGGTTGGGTGCTCTCTTTTGGCCTTCATGGGCATCTGCACACACATAGATGTACACACACACACATACATACCAATACATGTTTTAAACATTTAAGTGCAGCAGACCCGGGTGACTGACTGACACCTTGGCCTGTAACTGTTTTACCGATTTAAACCATGCTTACGATTGCAATCTTAGGATACCATTCCGGTAAATACAGGCAGCCTGGACACACTTTCAGGTCTATCTAAATACAAGTTCCCAGTCCCCCTCCCTCCTCCTCTTTTCTTTTCCTCTCCTCTTCAGTCCTTCTCTGACCAAAGGTGGACTGACATTTTACAAACCAAAGACTAGGCTGCTGTCACATGCATGCCTTCGCTGTCTGTGTGTCCCTGGTACCTGGCTCAGCCCAGACGCTGATCAGGGCAGGGACTTGACAAATGTTTGTTGAGTGGATAAACAAGTGACCTTCTACTTGGTAACGTAAACCTGCCTTTTGTAACAAACGTTCCATCATATTCTGGGTGAAAATAAATAAACGGCAGCTGTATAAGTAGATGGATACATAGATACGCAGACAATAGGAAGACAAGCTGAGCCTGCCTCGCAGCTGTGTGGCGGGGCAACTCTGCTCTCCCTAGTAGGCTGGGAACAGAGCTGAGCTGTGCAGCGCCCCAGTCACATGTTTAAATGAAAGTGGGGTTTCCAGGTCTACTCCCCAGGAGCCCTGCCATGGTAGAGTACCCCACCATGACCAGGAAGCGATGCTGAGATGCACCGTTGGGGACAACTCCAGAAGAGGAAGGAAGAACAAGGTGACCTGTGTGTTGACTGGCCTGGGGACAGAGCTGCTGGCCTGAGCCCCTCACCTCCAGACCCCTTTGTGAGGAAGCAGTTGATGTCGGTTTAATTGGAGGTGTGTGTTACAGCAATTACACAGCCCTAAATACTACCTAAGGAGTGCGCTCCCCATTGTGCCACCCTCCACAGGCAGTGTGCTCTGTTCAACGTAGAGATTAGCACCGAGTTCAATGACAGCATCAGGATGTATGTGAAAGCCAGGAGGGAACATTCGAATACTCTCCCATGCAGAAATCCAGGGCCACGTGGACAAGGGATCAGCATGTGGTGGGACAGGCAAGCTGGCGGTGGTGGCGCACGCCTTTAATCCCAGCACTCGGGAGGCAGAGGCAGGTGGATCTCTGTGAGTTCAAGGCCAGCCTGGTCTACAGAGCAAGATCCAGGACAGGCACCAAAACAACACGGAGAAACCCTGTCTCAAAAAAACTAAAAAACAAACAAAAAACAAACAAACAAACAAACAAAAAAACCAAAAAAGGAGACAGGCAGAAGAAGAAGGAACTCTTAGGGATGCCAAGGAAAGAGACCCAGGGCAGTCCATAACCTGCTGTTGGATCCCTTCTCCCTCAGTCCACTCCACCTCAGCAGGATGGAGCAGGATCTCAAAAAAAGCAAGTCCTCATCTTCCAGGCCCATACTCTGACCCAAACTTCCACGTCTTTCTTCTTCACCCAGTGCATGTGTATGCAAATATACAGATGTGTGTTACTATTTGCATCTGTATGCACGTGTGTGTATGAGTGCTGATTGTCTGTGCATGCTTGTGTCCGTGTGCTGATACGTGTGCGCACATGTGCTGCACCTGCGGGGGTCTGGTAGAGACAGTTGAGGCTGAGGAAGTGATCAAGGCTCTCATTTGGATGGCACGGGCTCTAAGCTCCATCTGTGGTGGACTGGGACACTCGCACGCTCTGAGGCCTCTGCCTCTGCCCAGGCAGGCAGCTCCTTCTGGGCCCGGGTCTTCTGTCTTTCCCTGCTGAGTGCAAACGGCAGGAGCCTGCAGCCTGGCTGGCCTGCAGCTCCTCCAGGCAGCTCAGTTCCAAGGGCCTTTTGATCTTGCTGACGCTGACACAAAACCCCAGGATTCTGCTCTGTGGCTTTGATCTGCATAATAGAGTCAGGCGGGGAGACACTGACAGATATGGAAAAGCCTTTTTGCCTGGCCTGGGCTCAGGGATAAGGGGAACGTGGACTTGGATGTTTAATGAGGGCAAATTCTGGAACACTTGGGAAATAAAAACTGAAAGACGTAGAGTCAGGAGAGATTATCGCTGAATTCTTGTCATTGTCTTCCAAGCTTCTCTGGAGGGACAGACAGTGACTAAGACTGGACTCTGCCTTAGGATGACGACTTGACTTGGCAGCCAGAGGTGCGGTTTCTAGTCGGTTCTGAACGAAGCTCAAGGTTCCAAATTGGGTTTATTTTTTTCTATCCTTTTTGGTTTTTCTACTCTGCCGCTCCCTGCCCCCCAAAACTTTTTAGCACGAGTCAGGCAAAGGATGCCCTGGATTTGGCGAAGTGTGGCGTCTCTCTTCCCTCGTCCGATTCACTCGGAAGGACTGGGTTGGCCTCAGCTCTTTCCTGCACAGTCTCTTGATGGATGAGGGTTGCTTTTTACTTCTGCAGGACCTTGTCTTCTCAGTAAAGTATATTTAGATTGCATTCACGTCTGAGCAGCCAAAGTAAAACTACCCACGTCTTTACTTTAAATGTGTGTCTGTCCTTCTGTGCTGAAACCTGACTAGGGTGCCCAAAAGACCTCAGGAGGCAGAAGATGTTGTGGAGACATGAAGGCTGAACACAGAGCCTTAGCACAGTCCCTGGTGTGCAGTAGGAGTTGGATTCATGTTAAATCCACGAAGTCTTTTCCAACTTTTCTGCTGGAAAGGAGTCTGGGCCTCCAGGTTCTCCAGCACCTCCTTGGACTCTAAAGCTAAAGGTGTTGACGTTTGTTGAGATGGAGTTATTTACCGCTGGGAGCAGAGCTTTTCTTTGTAAGCAAAGACATTATAGTAACTAACTACCATGCAGACTTGATTTCCAATTCTTGCAACACTTCTACAGGTGAGCTGTGTGCTGGCTGGTTTTGTGTGTCGACTTGATACAAGCTAGAGTCATCAGAGAGGAAGGAGCCTCCATTGAGGAAATGCCTCCATGAGATCCAACTGTAAGGCATTTTCTCAATCAGTGATCAATGGGGGAGGACCCAGCCCATGGTGAGTAGTGCCATCCCTGGGCTGCTGGGGTTGGGTTCTGTAAGAAAGGAGGCTGAGCAAACCAGTAAGCAGCGCCCCCCATGGCCTCTGCATCAGCTCCTGCCTCCGGGATCCTGCCCTGTTTGAGTGCCTGTCCTGACTTCCTTCAGTGATGAAGAGCAATGCTGAAGTGTGAGCTGAATAAATCCTTTCCTCCCCAACTTGCTTTTTGGTCATGGTGTTTTGTCACAGCCATAGAAACCCTAACTAAGATAAGCTGTGATTTTCTTCGTTTGAAATGGAAATGCTATCAGTGGGAACAGCTGGATTAACCAAGGCTGGACACTTCATCAAGGAGCTAGGACTTGAATCAGGCGGGCCCGGTGCCAGAGCCCAGGAAACAACATGTGTTTTGCCTCCGTGTGTGGGAACCAGGCGACTCTCCGAACTTCACCTGTGTGCTGAATCTGCACGCATGCATGATGGCTGGCTCCGATCGAGCACGAAGGATGGTCCTCTGAGCTGATCACATGGCTCTAGCTATCTCTGTCCCAAGGACTGGAGCGGTCTGAGGCTGGGGTCCTCCTTGGAACGAGAAATAAACCCAAACTGAGGTCTTCAGTCCCGGGCTCACTGAGTGACAACAGAGGATGGAGAAGACGGACGGGATTTGGAACTTGGACAAGGCTTAAAAGTGAAGTGTGTTTTACCTCTGTCTGGAAGGAAAGAAACTCATCAGACAAGAAAGTGATTATGGTAAACAAAGTTTCCCACAGAGTCTTTAATTCATGTAATCCTGTGCAATTTAATAAATATTTTATACACTTACTAGGTGCTAGAGAAGGATCTGTCTGTGGCTTTCAGGAGTTTTCAGGCCAGCCTAACCATAGTGTACATAGGCATTTATAACACACACCACACCATACAACACACAAAACATATTAAAAATCCAGGTCTGCATGAATGTGATGAAGAAGGGGATGAACTGGGTTTGGCAAAGTCCAGAGAACTTAAGACAACCATTTGTTGTCAGAAAATTATTCTTTCCAGAACACACCTGTCTTCGTCACTGTTGTGTTGTTGTGAAGAGACACCACAACCACGGCAACTCTTACAAAAGAGAGCATTTAACTGGGCCTTGCTTACAGTTTCAGAGGTTAGTCCATTCTCGTCACGGTGGTGAGCATGGCGGCATGCAGGCGGACATGGTGCTGGAGAAGAAGCTGAGCGTTCTACATCTGGATCCTCAGGCATCAGGGAGAGAGAGACAGGGCCTGGCTTGGGTTTCCCTCCAAGTCTATTCCTAGTGTTACACTTCCTCCAACAAGGCACACCTCCTAATCCTTCTCAAGTAGTGCCACTCCTTGCTCAAATATATGAGCCTATGGGGGCCATTCCTACTCAAACTGCCACAACATCTTATTTGAAAAGTTAACCTATTGGTTGGAACTATCCTTATACGTCATTAATGTGGATTCTCAGAGGTTTCCAAATGCCATCACTTTTTTTTTCTTTTATTTTGGACCAGGATCTTACTATGTAGCCAAGGCTATCCTTGAACTCATGGCCCTTCTTGCCTTACCCTCTCAAGTGCTGGCATTACAGGAATGTGCCAACATACCCAGCTCTTGTATTATTTTAAAGACAGGTCTCATTCAGTCCAGGCTGGCCTCGAACTCTTGAGTCTCCAGCCTTCCCAAATGCTGGGATTATAGACACAACACCATGACACGCCCCCTCCTAAATTTTGTTAGCCTCAGTGAGTCTATTATGTGAATCCTTGGGATGGTGAGATTTCCCCTTCTGGAGAGTTCTAGAACTTAGATTTGCATTTGGTTCCCATGGATTTTTGCCTGTGTCGTCTGAGTTAGCACAGCTCTTCTGTTTGCCCTCTGTGGAAAGGGCACATGGTCTCACATTTCCCAGAACATTTGTGCAGAAAACATACCAGACAAACGGGGAACTCTGGTATAGAGTGATTCATGGCTCTGGTCAGATGGAGGGTGCATGAGCTGACACCCATGAGGGGGACCTGGACCATGGACTTGGCAGCTTCCTCTAAGGGCAGGAGAAGAAGAATGTGGAGTGAAGGCGTTAGTCAGGAAAGAGCAAAGTACAGACTCAGGAAGACGCTGACAGGCAGAGCCAGGCTGACGCTCTGTCCCGTAGGAGTCTACTTTGATGACAGGATGTTGTGTCCATGGGATGTGGGTAACCAGGGAGTGCTCTCGGTGGTGACCTCCCCTGGCCACTGAGCCCATGCCACTGGCTGCTCTTGACCTTTCTCTTAAACACCATGGTCTCCCTAAGAGGTGCTCAAACCCAAGAAGGCTGAGTCAGCAGGACCAGGAAGCACCAAGAAACCTTTTGGGGAAGATCCAAATCCCAGACCTTCTTATTCTGAGAACGTCCTACCACC
This sequence comes from Peromyscus eremicus, assembly GCF_949786415.1. Classification (NCBI taxonomy): domain Eukaryota; kingdom Metazoa; phylum Chordata; class Mammalia; order Rodentia; family Cricetidae; genus Peromyscus; species Peromyscus eremicus. The sequence goes on along the minus strand of NC_081432.1, from coordinate 58,667,608 downwards.
GGAAGGAAGAGGAGTACATGAAACTCAGCGTTTCCAGCCTCCATTCCCATCCACTGTGGTGGACAGCCAGGGTTGGCGGGTGTGCGGCTATTTTTACCCTCAGATTTCCGGGATGGCCGCCTGAGGAGCCTGGGTATGTGACACCACAGTCAACTCAACTCCATCTGTAGCAATCTCAAGCAGCTAAGCCACGACGTGCAATCTGCTCACAGCCACACTCATCACCACCCCAGCACACCAGGCCCCACCAACGGAGGCAAGGCTCCTGTGCCAGCTCCAGGAAGTGTCTCCCTGGGGCTTTCTAGGGTCAGGCCGGATGCCCGTCTTTGCAGCCACCGCCTGTGGAAGGGTTCCAAGGTCCGGGGCTCCTGTTCCAGTCCTTCCACAGGGCTCTCAGTTGCATGTCCCTGTGGTCTGTGGTAAATTCAGTTCAGAACAGTGTTTTACAGCCACACAGACCTACTTTGTTGAAGGCTGTCTTGCTCAACACTGTTCGGCGAACACCAACTCAACACCTCTACCTGGGAGCCTCCAGGGGCCCACCTTTGTGCTTTTCCATACCCCTCCACCTTGTCAGATGGCTCAGATGCTGCACGTGCTGAGAACAATATAAATCCTCATGGCGGAGAGAAGGAAAGAATGTTAGCGTTGGGGAAAGTTTAACTCACAATAGGGTTTTTTCTTCTTCTGCCTGGAATGTGGGTCAAACAATTCTGTGGCGTGCACAGCTCCACTCAAGCCTCCAGTGAGGAAGGGGTTTTAAAAAAACGGTAAGAACCTGGGGCTGGAGAGGTAGCTCAGCATACTGCTCTTGCAGAAGACCCGAGTTCGGTTCCCAGTACCCACGTTAGGCAGCTTACAGTTATCTGTAACTCTGGCTCTAGGGGAGCCCACATGTCTAGCCTTCACAGGCATAGACAATTTTTTTTTTTAATAAAATAAAATTGAAAAAAATGATGAAAACTACTAGTGACTTCTTTCCTGGGGTGGGTAGAGGGCTCTGCATTTGTCTGGGCTAGGGGGAGAAGGTTCCTTGCTTATATTTGCTAATGATGGGAATGATCACTGTATAAAAAGAATCTTGTTTACAGGTCAAACGCTAGCCCACCAGGCACCATAAGAGGGCTTCCCTTGCAAGGTGACCAGTATGTCCTCAACTGAAAGCAGCCATCTATCCAGGCCACCATTTCCTTTTCTAGATGAACGTTTTTTCAACACCCGCCCCCCAAATACCACTAAACCATAAGGCCTTTCCCCCATTAGACTGCCCTCAGAAAATTAACTGGGATCAAGAAGGATTCGGTGTGAGTCGGATGCTAAATCTGCCTGGCTCATGGGGCTCAGGAGTTGGCTCGCAGCCCTTGGTTCGCAGGCCTGGCTTCCGGTGACCATTCATCCGGGATTTGTAGCTACAGGTACTCGTTTCCCTGACTGAGCAGTGAGTCACTCAAGCTGAGGGAGCGGAGCCGGGAGCCGGCCACAGGCAGGGGGGCCTGCAGGGCTCAGGGGGCCGGGGTGGGAGTGGCGGTGGAGTGAGGCAGGAGGAAGAGACAGAAAAGAAAGTTACAAAAATAACAGATTCGTGGCCCACTATTTTCATCCTGCAGTATTCAAATATTAGACCCTGGCCCAAAATAGCTCCCTTTTTGCTGGCTCCAAGAAACACGAAGCAAGAGGGAGCCGAACACAACGCCTCATTCATGAGAGCCTGGCGGATGCTCGCGGGTTCGCCACTCTATAATCCCTGACAGCCCTCATTAAATCATGGTGCTGCAGGTGCAAAGACTTCTGGGAGCGTGGCCCAGGTCCTCCTCAGGCAGGCACAGTGCTCTGTCCCCTCGAGTCTCTGTAAGGCAGGGCAGGGCAGCTTACCAAGTAAAACAGGGGTTCTTTCAGTGGCAACGAGTCCCGGGTACCCGCAAACTGGGAAGGTGGGGAGAACTCAACTCTATTTTCTCAGGAGTAGGGGCCAGGCTACCCTTTGCTGGTCCCCAAGCTCAGTAAATCCTGGTTGTCAGCTGAGCAGGCGGTGCAGTCCCTCTGGAGCCCCACAGGCAGGTGATGGTGTGATCAGAGAGTGCTTCTCTGGCTAGGAGTGGAGGGCTGGCCTGGCAAGATCTTCTCCATCCCCCCACTCCTGACTTGTGCACCTCACAAAGGCACAGGATAACTGCCCGGCTGCAGTAGTGGGAGTTTAGGAACTGTTTTTATTTTATTCATTTATTTATTTATTACCATTTACTTATTTATTCTCCAATCCTCAAAATCTCCCAGCCAAGGATTTTGTTCATTTTTCTTAATATCTTGGTAGTTTTGTTTTGTCTAAGTTTTTTTTTTTTACTCAACATTTTTGTTGCTATTGTTAGTTTTAATTCTATTGATTTTTATGTGTGTGAGTGATTTGCCCGCATGCGTATCTGTGCACCTGGTTCCCACGGAGGCTAGAAGTGGGCATGGATGCCTTGGAACTGGAGCTCAGACAGATGTGAGCTGCCTTGTAGGTGCTGGGAATTGAACCCGGGTCCTCTGGAGGAGCAGCCAGTGCTCTTAACTGCAGAGCCATCTCTCCAGCCCCTCAGTTTGGTTTTCTTGAGATTGGAGCTCATTATTTAGCCCTGGGTGGCCTGGAACTTACTACATAGCCCAGGCTGGCCTCAAACTTGTAGGAAGCCTCCTGTCTCTGACTCCTGGGTGCTGGAGTTATAGGCATGCGCCCACCGTACCCAGAAAACTCTTACTAAGGAACAAATGCCACCGAGAATCATGGCGCGCTGACACTGTTTCTGGGATGAGAAGGTACCAAGAGGAGACACAAAGAAATGACAGGACCCAGGACCTTCCTCCCTGGGACTCCATCGGCAAGATTTGATTGGCAGGGCATGGAGAGACATAAAGGACAGACAGACATAACTTACCTATGAGACAGCTCTCAACAACCCTGAGTGCCTCAGTTTCTTTGTCTGTATAATGGGGATGAGGGTACACACACACACACACACATACACACACACACACACACACCCAAGTCCTCAAGATAGCTAGGAAGATGGAATGAAGTCTGGGAATCGCGTATAAGCACCCCAAATTACAGGAAGCTTCCTTATTACACTTGGCTCCAGACAGCATCCATTAGGTGAAACTCCCTTAGTCTCCTCCAGGTAGTTTTGGTTTCTGACTCAGCCCAGGGTGTGACACTTCAGGGTCATGGCAGGTGCCCTAAGGGCCTTGGCTTCTTGAGGTTATAGAGTCATTTGTGGTGAGGAGGAAACGTTGGTGCCCCCCCCCCCCCCCCCCCCCGCTCTCGGTACACAATTTGTACTTGGACTTATGGGGATGTCTGGTTTCCACTTCCCTAAACACATTCAAGTCCCCCCTCACTGAGAAATACCTGTTTAATGGGGAAGTGCTTCACCTGGTCACCTAGATAGCAACTGGCATTTGCGGGATCAGAAACAAAAACACAGAAGTCATTCAAAACCACTCAAATCATTGAAATTCAACCACCATGTTAACACACTTTGCAAGCAGACTGAAGGGAAAAAAATATGTAAAACTGAAGCTCTTTCTACTGGGTGTAGTTCAACAAAATAAACAGAGAGGGGAAAAATAAAATTATTTCTTCCAATGAGAGGTTTTACAAGAGTAGAAAAAAAAAGTCAAATGCTTTACTTAAACTCTACAAAGCAAACAAAACTTGTTAAAGGTCCGTGCAAAATGGCAGCCATGTAGGCGATGTTTTTGGAGAACTCTGGAGCAAGCCGCCAGGACAGTGCTGGTCAGGACCATCAGGGTTTGACGTAAGAAATGAAAGCCTGGATCCACACACTGAAAACAGGGACTTAGATGTGAATCCATTCAGCTCCTCCTCTGCCCTCACCTCCCAGCACAATGCAGCTCTAACCTCTCCAGAGAGCAAAGATTGCTGACAAGCGGAAGGCAAGGATTCTGGAATCGATCCCATTTCCCAGGTCCCTCCCTCTCTCTTTGGCAAACTGGCGGCCCTTTGTGTATTAGTCAGTTCTGGCTATCACGACAAAATGCCACAGGCTGGGTGGCTTAAGCCACAGAAATTTATTTTCTCACATTCCGAGAGGCTAGAAGTTCAAGACCAACTTGTCAGCAGGGCAGGCCCTTTCTCCCACAGCCTCTTCCGGCCTGAGAAGGGCCACCCTTTCGCTGCGTCAGCCTGTGACAGTCCCACACATCCCGAACACAGGTCAGATCAGACAGGAGCCACCCCAGCAATCTCATTTGTAATCACTTCTGCCAAGCCCAGTTGCCCCCATGCTCCCATTACAAAGTGCTCCTATGTGGGGGTGGTGGGAGCACACCCCACCCAGGGCGCCGCCCCTGCACTCTGCCCTTCACACTGGGGCCAGCTCAGCTGTTTGCTCTGCTGGCCCACATACCATGATTTCCATCTCTATCTCTTTCTGGCTCTCTATAGCCTCAGTCTGTCCGTACGTCCTTCTCTATGCTCAACTCTCCGACCCTTAGCCTTCTGGTCTGTCTTTCACATATATACGAAGTCAGTTCTGTGTGCCCATTGTAAGGGGTGGCAGCAAAGAATTTGTTTCTGGCCCCATGAAACCTTCATTCTAGAAGGTGAGAAGGGAGATTCAATCATAACACAAAGGCTTTGTCACCGTCACCGTCAGGGACCAGAGGACAGTCAACAAACTCCAGACTGAGGGTCAAACCTGGTCCACCACCTGTTTCTATAAATGAAGTGTTCCTGGAATGTTTTTAAGATATTATTTATGGATGTTTTTGCACAGTTGCATAATAGTGACAGAGACCATACTCCAAAGTATAACAATGACCTCCAAAGGCAAGATATTTTCTGCCTAGTCCTTTACAGGAAAGAACTTTCTGATTCTTGAATGGAGGTAAAATTTTATGGGAAATGAGAGGCACACAGCAATCAATTTGACTGTTGAATTTGGGAATATGGCACCGAGGAAGTGGAATTTAAGATGGGTTTTGAGGGATGAATAAGAGCTGGTAAGAAGGAAGCGGGAATGGGGTTATAATACAAACAGCATGACCAAATGTAGGAGGCCACAAAAATTCAAGGCAAAATCAAGGCCTATTTTAGGTCCATTTCTGTTGTTTTGATAGGATAAATGGTAAAAAGCCACTTAAGGGGAAAGGCAGTTTATTTTAGTGTACAATTCCAGGCTGTAGTCCACCATTGTGGGGACTTTATCATGGCGGGAACTTCAAGAAGCTAGTCCAATCACACCCAAAGTCAACGGAACAGAGAAACAAATGCAAGCATGATTACTTGCTTGTACTTGGCTTTATTTCTTTACTCTTAAACAATTCAGGAGGCCCTGCCTAGGGAATGGTGTCACCCATAGTGGTCTGGTCTTTCCAAATCACTTGGTTTAATTATGACTATGTTCCTCCCAAGACATGTCTAAAGATCAATCCAATGTAGACCATCTCTCATTGAGACACTCTTTCCATGTGATTCTGGGTTGTGTCAAGTTGACAACTAAAGCTAACCATCATAGGGCCAACCTACTACTGAACTAGTATTTGCACTTAGGTTAGATACTTGTATATTCTGCCTGTCCAGTCAAGACCTTCCATCCTTGCATCAAAGTTGGGTGCTTCCATCTGTTTCCTTACTGCTGTGGGGGGTGGAGCATATTGTCAGTTTTCTGTCACCATGAGGGACAGACATCCTTTTGGTTCATGGTTTCAGTCCAGGAGGGATGGCTTCGTTGCTCTGGGCCTGTGATGCACAGGAAATGTGACACATTGTGGTGACAGGGAAATCACTCGTGTGACCAGAAGTCAACAGAGGGGAGGAGGAAGGGCTGGAGTCTCACGAGTCCCTTCAAGGGCAGGACTCTACTTACTCAGGGGCCTCCCACCACTACTCGGTATCCCCTGGCTGAGCCTAAGCCTGTGCCATATGAACCTTTGGGGACATTTTAGATCAAGCTATGGCAGGGAGAGTGGTTAAGAGGCTTTCGCGGAAAGAGAGAAATGAGCAGGATTTAGCATTTCAGTTTGAGTAGGTTTCAATTTTTGAAAAAAAAAAGAAGGGTACAGTTTATGTTCAACCTGTTGGCCATGATAGCCACAAATGCAGTTCAACACAAAAATTGCAAGCTTACTTAAAACATTGCAAGGGGTGATTTTGCAAGGCTTTTGGTGACTTGACGACACCGTGTGTTGCACTGTCAAAGGTTGTACAAGCCTGAGCATTTTGGAGGGTGGCTGTTGCCCCAGTGTGCCCCCTGGGCTGAGTGGGGGTGACTGTTGGCCATGGTGTGCACTCTGCCCTTCCAGGGGAAGCACTGATGTTCTTCTTTTGAAAAGTTTTAATTTGACTTTATGTGTGTGGGTGTTTGCCTGCATGTATGTGCACCACATGCGTTCAGTGCCTGTAGGTTTCAGAACATGGCACCGGATGTCCTGGAACTGGAGTTAAGGGTGGTTATGAGTCAGTAAGTGGGCACTGAGAGCCAAACCCAGATCCTCTGTAAGAACAGCCAGTGCTTTTCAGTGCTGAACCATTCCAGTATCTTATCTTTCTCTCTTTAAAAGTTATTTATTATTATTATTATCATCATCATCATCATCATCATCATCACTGTGTGTGTGTGTGTGTGTGTGTGTGTGTGTGTGTGTGGTGTGTTGAGGGTGTGGATATGCTACAGCACATGCATGGAGGTGGGAAGACAACTCTGTGGAGTTTGTTTTCTCTTTCTACCTTTATGTGGGCTCCAGGGATTGAACCCAGGTCCCCAGGCTTGCATTTTCAGACAGAAAGCACCTTTATAACCACCAAGTTATAGTACCAGCCCGAGAGCTGTTGTTACTAATACTGCGTATGTTTTACACTGTGATTGAACTGGAGGCTTACTGAGGTTGAGGACGGCTCTCATTTAGGTGATGAAGAGAAGGCCTGTGGATGAAGCTGGTCTGGCTCTCCCAGTCTTCTCCCGGGGAATACTCACAAGGCTCTTGGAGATGCTCCAAAGGCCTTACTGTGCTTAGAACCACAACTGAACAGGGGCCCTGGTACATCAAGGAGGCAGCCATGGGCAATGAGTCCTGCAAGAATCGTAGATGCTGAGTAGGTCCTAACAGGCAGCAGGGAGCAGCTGGGCCTCCGAACCCTCTTGGGCCCTGATGGAAGGATGGGAAGCTGCTGTTCAGAGGGACTTTGAAGACACAGTAGCTTCGGTAGAGGCATTCAGTGCTCTCGGATCCCACCCTCCCTACTCCTAGGGCTTTCCCCATTTACCACTAGGTCCCAAATGACAAGCTGCAATTCCAGTGGTGTGCTGAAGTCACAAGCTGTCCAAAACATTCCTTAACAAAGTGCATTTGGTGCGAATGCACCCCAGGCACTTACAACCCCCCCCCCCCAACTACTAAGCAGCATCCATAAGGTTTGCATCCAAGAATGTGTTGTCTGTTTGAGGCCGGCCTTTATTCTTGCAGACGGGTGCCAGCGGCACGCATCTCAAATGAGCAGTTGTCTGTGGCCCCAGCGTCTGTGGCCTAGGCATATCTAATCAGGTTAAGCAGCCGTTCAGCCCAGCTGTCAGCTCCCGGGAAATCACAGCCTCTTCTGGAACCACACACAATTCAAACAGAAGCTTGGCCCGCGGAGGGCTGAGTCTCCAGCTGCCCCGACCTTTCTGTGGTGGTCCCTGGTTTTTCCTTTCCCCATGTGACTCTATACAATGGTAGCTGAGCTATTTTAGGGATTAAAACACCTAATTGCAGATTTACATCTCGGCCAGGCGCTCTGTTACAGGTTTGGAGAGTACGCTGGTGGTCTTTGCCTGTGGGGGATGGTTTTGGTCGGGTGCCCTGTGAAGTCGCTCATCCACACCCCGGCTCCACAAAGCTGTTAATTGGGGGGCTCTTCCATGTGGGTCACTGGGTTTTGGGCAAAGAGGAATTTGGTGGAATTTAGTGTGAAGTAGAGTGTGATGTTTTCTTGGCCCCACATGCCAGAAGGGCCTTTCACCTACTTTGCTTGCTTTTCTGGAGAGACGAGGAAGAGGAAATCATGGCTCCGAGCGAGTGTTGTAGCTCAACAGAGACAGAAGAGATGAAACCGCTGTGTCCCAATTGCCTCTGGGCTTCTCTTTCTTACGATGTCCTTATATATCGATAGTTTGCTCAAAAGCATAAAGGATGCATGGGGAGATAGCTAAGTCCATAAAATGCTTGCTGTAAGGACCCGAGTTCTAGTCTCTGAACCAATGCTTTTAAAAGGGCAGCTATAGTAGCATATGCTTATAATTCCAGTGCTGGGGAGGCAGAGACAGGATGATCCCTGACGCAATGGCCAGGTAGCCTCATCTACTTGTCAAAATCAAGGCAGTTGGCACCTAGGGAGACTCACACCTGAGGTAGTTCTCTAACCTTACACACACACATGCTGCACGCACATACAAAGCATTAGGGAAGCGTGCCCCTGTGTGCACACTGTGGACTTGGTGCGTGAGTTATTTAACTGCACTGACCTCTGGTTGCCTCATTCACACAATGAGGATTACAAAGCCTATCGGGCAGGGTGAAGAATTAAATGATGTAATGACTTAAATCTCTCTCTGTTCTGGTTAATGTTAATTTTTATTGTCAATTTGACAAAACCTAGAGTCGCTCTGGAAGAACGAACCTCAACTGAGGAACTAACTGCCTGTGTCAGATTTGCTTGTGGGCAGCACCATCCCTAGGCAGGTGGGCCTGAGCTGTATGTGAAAGCTAGCTGAGAGCAATCCAGAGAAGAGGTAGCTAGCAGCGTTCCTCCATGACTTCAGCTCTGGGCTCCTGCCTTGAGTTTCTGCCTTGACTTCCCTCAATGATGGACTGTGACCAGGAAGTATAAGAGGAAATAAACCCACTCCTCACCAAGTTGCTTTGTGTCGTGGTGTTTATCACAACATCAGAAATCAAATCTGAACACTGTCCTCACGATGCCTGTTGTTGAGTAAGCGTCCCTTCCTCACTAAAGGAGTTTTCCGTTTACCTCAGTGTTCCGATGCCAGGAACAAAAATTCTATAGACTGGGTGGTGTGTAAACAGCAAACCTGTATTATCCACAGTCTTAGATGTTGAAAAGTTTGCCGGGAGGTTGCTGGAACAGTTGGTGTCTGGCCAGGGCCCGCTTGGGTGACCATAGTGCCAGAACCTTCTCTGCGTCTTCACATGTTGGGGGAGTTGAATGGAGAGCCTGGCTCTCTTTTGTAAGGCACCAATGCACTTCACAAGGCCTTCACCCTCAGGCTCTGCTCACCTCACAGAGGACAGTTCTCCTCCCATAGTCTCTCCTTGGGGCTTAGGTTTCCAAAGATGAATTTTAATAGATCGTGAATACTGTAGGCAGGACTCTGGGAATGTTGAGGACAGCTGTTCCAAATGCTACATCAATGGGAAGAGGTTCTGGAAGAGGTGTGTGTGGTGGGGTGTGTGTGTGTGGTATGTGAGTATGTGTGTGGTGTGAGTGTGTGTGTGTGTGTGTTGTGAGTGTGTGTGGTGTGTGTTTGTATATGTGAGTGTATGTATGTGGTATGTGAGTGTATGTGTGGTGTGTGTGTGTGGTGTGGTGTGAGTGTGTGTTTGTGTGTGGTGTGAGTGTGTGTGGTGTGTATGTTATATGTATGTGTGGTGTGTGTGTGTGTGTGTGTGTGTGTGGTGTGTGAGTGTGTGTGGTGTGAGTAGATGTGTGGTGTGTGTGCTGTGAGTGAGTGTATGGTGTGTGTATAGTGTGTGAGTATGTATGTTATATGTATGTGTATGTGTGTGTGTGTGTGTGTGTGTGTGTGTGTGTGTGTTCCAGAAGAGTCAACCTATAGTCATGCAAGCCAGGCAAGTACTCTACCACCCAGCTATATCTTCAGCCCTCGCTTTACTTTTAGTTTGAGACAAGATCTCATTAAGCTACCCGGGTGATCTTAAATTTTTGATCTTCCTGCCTCAACATCCCAAGTATCTATCTAAAATGGCTGCAGAGGGCTGGGAATATAATCTATTGGTAGAGAGCTTGCCCAGCTGTGGGTTCGATACTGAACAACAACTAGTGTGTCACACACACCTGTAATCCCAGCACCAGAGTAAGGAAAGCAGAGATCAAAAGTTCAAGGCCATCCTCTTCTGGGCTGCAAAAGACCTTGTCTTAGAAAAGGAGGGTGTGGGGAGAGGGAAGAGAAAGAGGAAGAGAAGTGGGAGAGAGGGAGGGATGAACAGACAGACAGACGGAAGGAAGGAAGGAAAACTCAAAAGCACCCAAGCTGGTCATTACATTACAGATGTGGTGGTGGCCCACATCTGTAATCTCAGCATTTGGGAGACAGGGGCAGGAGGATCAGGAGTTCTAGGTGTGGTAGTTTGAAAGAAAATGGTTCCCAAGGGAAGTAGCCTTGTTGAAGGAGGTGTGGCCTTGTTCAAGTAGGCGTGGCCTTGTGGAGGAAGTGTGTCACTGTGGAGGGTGGGCTTTGAGGTCTCTTTAGCTCAAACTTCACTCAGTGTGACACTCAGTCTACTTCCTGTTGCGTGCATATCAGCATGTAGCAGCTACCTCTCCAGCACCATGTCTGCCTGCATGCCACTGTGTCCTGCCATGATGATAATGGACTGAACCTCTGAACTGTAAGCCAGCCAACCCAATTAAATGTTTTCCTTAGAAGAATTGAGTGGTCATGGTGTCTCTTCACAGCCATAGAAACTCTAATTATAACACTAGGTTCTCCCCAGCTACACAGAAAATTTAAGGCCAGCCTGGGCTCCATCAGACCCTGCCTCAAAATAAAACCCAAACAAATAACAACAAGACCTGGAATTCCAGTGCTGGGAGATAGCGACAAGAGGATCCTGGGAGCTGCTGACCAGTCAGTCAAACGGGCGGACTCCAGATTTAGTCAGAGACCTTGTCCCCAGAATAAAGTGGAGAGCAATGGAGGGAGACAACAGACATTGACCTCTGGCCTCTACATGGGAAAGTACACACACACACACACACACACACACACACACACACACACACACACACAAACACACTTATACACATAAAATCTGGCCCCAAAGAAATTTTATTTCCTTTTCTTGTTTTAGGCTTTACATGCCTGTGAAGGAAGAGAATACACCCACGTTATACATAGGTGTGTGAAGAGAGCACCCACTTTACAGAAGAAGAAAACTGTCTCAGAGGGTGTATGGCTTTCCTGTTCATAGGGTCTGAAGAGAAGGTTGACATGACCTTGGGTAGCAGCCTTGTGAGTCTTAGAACTTTCTGGGCCCTGAGCCTTGTGAATCTCCTTGGCTTCTGAGTCTTAGAATCCCCCCCCCTCCTCAGATCTTCCCAGTCACTCTAGAGCACTGGCTAATTCTATGGCTGTGTACCAAAGGCATTTGAGCCTAACTGTGTGTAAGAAGGTTTTCAACATTATCATGTGGTGTGTAGGAGTTGGTGCATGTAGACAAACTCAGCCTTTATTTTACATAGCAAAGAATTTTATGCTGTGAACTTGCTTATAAAATCATCAGGAAGGTTGGAAGGCAGGCTCTCAGCCGGACCAGAAGGAATAATTCTCAGAATTGTACAGGAAGGACCTGCCCACCCAGAAAGCAGGGGAGATTGGAAATCAGGACCTCATCACAGAAGCTGTAAAATTCATGAGCCAGCTCAGTCACCCAAATGAGAAGCCAGGTCAGGAAGTTGTCGCTGACACCAGGATTGCTTTTTAACCCAGAAAGCTGGGGATTGAACACCCCATGCACCAACAGTCTCTCTATGTCCATGAAAACAGAATTCTCTAATGTCAGAAACTCTCTAGCCAGCAGCAAACAGCCAAAGATGTCAAGAAAATAACTTACTTAGATAAGACACCAAAGTGTCCAGAAGATAACCTACTTGCCTAGAAGATGTCTTACTTCTGTACTCGATTGGAAGATCTTAATTGTCATTCAGAACTCTCGTTGACAGGAGGTTTGGTAGAAGCCTACCAAGAAGCTATGGTTATGAGTGGACAGCCCAGCACAGACACAGTTTGATTTGAAACTCTAAGGTCACTTAAAGTGAGAATGCCAAAGAACCAACATCCAAAACTCCATAGTATGACATCTCCTGCTTGAACAATATATATCCATCCATCATCTAGTATCACCTGCAAGCAACATATCAAAAAATTCAAAATGTATATAAAAATCACCTTGAGTGTTGACATAACTAAAACGTGTAGAAATAAAATGTTAAAAAATAAAGCAAACCTTCCAGACAGGTTAAGCAGTAAGTTAGATGTAGCTGAAGAAAGAATTTGGAAATAGAGTTAAGGAAATTACTCAGATTGAAACCCAGAGACACAAGGTGATAGGAAACAAAAACTGATCAAGAATCACGGAAGGCTGGGCTGGAGATACATTCACTGGTAAGTGCTTGCTTGGTTTGAGGGAATTCTTTCAACCTGCCAGACCTCAGTGTTCTCAACTGTGAGAAGTAAAGACAAAAGTCACGGAAGGGCAGAAGCAATCCATATAACAGGAGCTACAAAGAAATACAATACAGAGAATGAAGGGAAGTGTTGGGAGATAACTGTTAAAATAGTCAAACTCTATTTCAGACACATATATTCCAAGTTCCAAGCAGGCTAGAACAAGAATAAGTCGACCCCACAACACAGAGACAAAGAATTTACACCAAAGGTGACAGACAGGGAGGTCGGAGGAGCCCTAAAGAGTGAACCACTGATGGCAGCAGCCTCCTGCCAGCAACAGCAGAGGCAGAAAACACAGCAATGCCCCAGATGAGTTGAGGGGAAAAGGAACTTCCATCTAAAATTCTTTACCTCCTTCAAGTACAATCGGGAGGACTGGATCTTACAGTAGTACAAAGACTTGAGAGAACTCACAGCTCCCAGATACCCACTCAGCGAACTGAAAGACTCGGAATGGATAAGGAAAGCAGGGAAGGCAAGATGAAATAGTAGCTAATTAGAAACTACTACTGGCTTTTACAATACTGCTTTGGAGGAAAGGAACTAAGAAATATATATATTCGCGCACACGTGTGCGTGTGCATGTGCGTGTGCGTGTGCGTGTGTGTGTGTGTGTGTGTGTGTGTGTGACAACCGTATACTAGAAAATAGTAACGTAGGAGCTGAAGGTCATCAGTCATCATCCTTGTCAAGGCTCTCATTCTGTCAGGAGGGAAGGGCTAGTCATTAGTTTTGGTATGTTAGGATAGCTTTTATTTTTTTTAATTTAATTACACTGTTTGTCCCTCCCTTTTCCTTTTTCCAAACCCTCCCATGTACCCCTCCCCACTCTGCTTCAAACTCATGGTCTCTTTCTTCATTTCCAAAATGATAGAAGCGAAACCTTTACCAGGAAAATCAAGGAATCCTCACTCTTCTCTCCGAGGGAGGGGGGGAATGGGTGGGGGAGGGCGCCAGTCTGCAATGTCACCCCATAATGAAGGAGAAACACAGACATGTGTTTCTTTAAAAAAGAAACCGGAGCTGGAGAGATGGCTTAGCGGTCACCAGCATTTACTGCTCTCTCGGGACCGGGGTTCGGTTCCCAGCACCCACATTGTGGCCCACAGCCACTGTAACTCCAGTTCCAGGGGACCCGACCTCCTCTTCTGGCCTACAAGTGCAAATGCTCACAGGACCACACCTACAAACACACAAATAAACTGAAGGAGACGGACATTTTGTCATTGCAGAGGACCTGGTTACTCAGCCTTTGCTTGGTGGTGTTCTGTTCCAGGCATTGATCTGAGTCCCGGGGCACCTGCTAAAGTTTCCAGGGTCTTGAGTTCCAGAGCAAAGACTGTAAGAGAGATGCTTATTAAGAAAGGAGAAGTCGGAGTGGGGAGATGGCTCAACAGCCCTGGCTGCTCTTCCAGAGGACTCTGGTTCGATTCCCAGATCAACAGTGCTTCATAACTGTCTGTACTCTAGTTCCAGCGGGAAGGGCTTGGAGCTGAGCGCTCCCCAGGCGGTGGGCAAGTCCTTCAACTGTGACTCTATTTGTTAGAGATGGTCTCCTGAGTTCTGGAAGGCCCCGGAAAGCGCTACCAGGTTTCTGCCCTTCCATCTTTTCCAATCACATTGCACAACTGCCAACATTTTCCACATTAAGGACAAATCAAAAGAGAATTTTTTCCCCCTCAGAAAGGGTAAGTTAGTGGACAGGAATGAGAGCCAATCAGATTCGTGCAAAAATAGAGGAAATTAATTTTTAAAGAGCCCAACCAAACACCCTGTAATTTCTAGTGATTTCCTTTCAGGGAACCTGTGACCGCTGTCACTATAAACAAAGCAGAGAATAAATAAACAAAAAGGGAAAGAAAGTTGTGTTTTCCTCCCTGCCTCCCTGATGGATGGTTTACAGAGGCCCAGGATAAGAGTCGGCCTCTAATCATTCCCAGATGGTGCCCGCTGGGCCGCAGCGCTGGTGATTCCCCCACGCGCCTCTGCCCGGCCAGCCAGACCCGCGGACCGTGTCAGGGGCTGGACCCTCAGGCCCGGGTTTGGCCACAGCCAGATGCAGCAGGCGGTCGGCCCGTTGATGCGGGAGGACCCTGTGACCACCGCGGAAGGGAGCCAATGGAGTCAGTGCCCTCTCACTTTCACAGCATGGCTAGGTTCCTGGTGGCTGGCTCTGCCTCTCACCCTGGGACCACCAAGGCGCAGCTCCCTCCCAGGATCACCTTCGTCAGCAGTGCGTGTGCGTGGCCATGCCCCTGAGGCCTGCTGAGCCTTGCTTTCAAGGGGGCGAGGCCCTGGCTGGGCATGCACACTCCTAACTCCAGAGAAGTCCTTTGCCTTCTCTGTGCTACCGCAACGGGCATCTGGACCCAGAAGCTTCCTGATCAAAGCAGGGAGTCCATCTGAAGTCACTGTCTCAGACGGTCTTGGGGAGAATGGTCCTCAGCTGGTATCAGCGTCCCATCTGCCGGGACTATCCTCAGCCTGTGTTGTCATCCCAGCTCCTCAGAGCCACCCTGGTGGAGCATGTGGCTCCAGATGACCACCTGGGAAGTGTCTTCTGTCTCCTTTCCCCAAACCCTAGAATGAAGCCTACAATGTTTGATTCCACAGTGGGGACTCGGAAGAGTGGGGAAGGTACCTGTTACCAGATTCAAAAGTCCTCCTCCTTCCTTCCCCTTCCCCTCCTCCTCCCTCCCCTCTCCCTCCCCTTCTTTTTCTTTTATGCAGAGCCTAGTTCACTTTTAGCTGAGGATGACCTTGAGCTTCTCGGGAGGTCCTGAACACTGGGATTACAGATGCGTGCCGACTCCGCTAATTTACACAGTGCTGGGATCGAACCCAGGGCTTCAGGCATTCGGGGCAAGCACTTTACCAGCTGAGCTCATTCCCGCCCCCAGATTCCAGTTTCCATCCCTACCATCTTAGCTTCTCATGTGACTGGCGTTTGACTGCTTTGGGGACTTGGGTCCTTTCCCCAGCCTGGATGGTACAGGAGGAGACAGGATCCTCTCTTTAAGGACCTTCAAAGTAGTTTAGTCCTTGTTGACTCTCTTTACAAAACAAATAGCCTGATGAGGTGAGCTACATGAATATGAAACAGATGGGTAAAACTTCCCTGAAATACACAAAATTTCACCCAGAGGGAAAGGGTGGGGACAGAATGCATTTGGGATTTTCATAAAAGAGAGGCTGAGTCCTTTGACTGATGGGAACAGCTCATCTGGAAGCCCCCAGGCCATTGTCAGGGAGCTGGGAGGCCTCCGGGGACACAGTTATCAAGAGCATGGGGCTGCTATCGGGTTTCTAAAGCACAGCTTCTGAAAACAAGCCACTCTAATTGACAGTAGACCTTCTCCTAACACCCCCCCCCCCAGCATATGGCCCCATGGAAGATGGAAATTATTTTGGAGATAACCAGTTGCTGGCTTTGGCTTCCAGTCTGTAACAGCTTGATGTGTGTGCAGAGGCCCTGATTGGTGGGGCGGGAGCGTGCTGAGCCCGGGAGGCAGACACATCAGTGGTTTCGACAAGAATGTGAAAATACAGTACTTTGTGACAAAGTGCTTCGGGGCAGGCAGATCTCACAAATCCGTTACAGATTTCTCTAAAATATGCAGGACTTCCATGCAGTTTGGATTACTAATGCATATGGGGTTTTGCTAGGCTCAAACCATGGAAAGTGGGGACTCGGAGGTGATGACGGGTCCCGACAGTGGGTCCTTGCTCTTCCTCTGCACCTGTGGCCTGTAGCTGCTGGATGTAGCTGTGAAGATCCAGATGATACCATGCAAGGTAAGGCAAGGATAAGCAAGCCACAGTCCTCTTGGTGCCTCCTTTGTAAAAGGATGGACGGGGCAGCAGGCAGAGGGAGCAGATGGATTAGAGGTAGACATCACAGCTTCAAGACTCCTAGGTTCCCCAGAAGAGGGACCATGGCCTTGTTCTTGGAGCTAAGGGATCTCCAACAGATACCACTCCATCTAAACGTGTGTTGTAAGGGTGCTGTTTCCTAGGCTACATGACTCAACAATAAAAACACCATTCCATAGTTCTCACTCAGGGAAAGTTTCCTAAATGCCCATGTTTCCACTAAAGACCCGTTTCACAAGCTGCCACTGTCCCAAGTGGAGACACTGCATGGATGTCAAGTTCCAGCTCCTCTGGCCTTGCTTGCAAGGACAGGTCCCCCTCCTTTAGTCTCCTCATCTGTAAGGTGAAGGGGAGAAAGAAATTTATCCAAAGGACGGAATGAATAACAGCAAGTCAAGTCACGTGACTGGCTGGAGCATAGCGATTCTCACGGTGGATTAGCTCAGCTTGACTCCTACACCTCAGACACGGACTAGACACATGAACCAAATAAAGCAGCCATCTAACACAGGGCCGAGAGGGCTCTTACGTTTTGCTCTTCTCTCAGGCCCAGGTGTTTATTTTCATTATTTTTTTTCAATATTCTACTTGCTGGGCATTTGGAAAAATCTTTGGTTTGGTGAATGTCAACCTTCAAAAAATAGCATTTGGGTTTCTTTTGGCTCCTAGCTGGAGGGAGAGTCTTGGGCTCGGTGAGAGCTGGTAGCTTGGCTCTGTTCAGAGCCTGGTCTCAGTGGCTGATCTACGTTGCCCATCACGGTGTGCACGGGGGGGGGGGGGGGGGGGGGGGGGGGGGGGGGACGGGGACCAGTGGGACCAACCTTCAGCACACTTGTAAGTCCTGAGAGTGTCTTGGCCTTGGACTCTGTGTCAAAAGTTCCTTGAAATGGTAGGCCGCAGGCGTCTCCGAACATCGCAGGGTTGGGGTTCTGTCTCACACTGTAGGACGCTGTCGTTGTTACATGGTTTAGGGGTATTTTGGCTCTTGTGTTTTCTATGTAAGCAGTGTGTCATCAGAAAGGCCACAGACACCCAAAATCCTGCAGCAGAGCTCGGTCTGAACCTGAAAGTTTAGCAGGTGTTTGTTCTAAGTTTATGTCCATTGAGGACTTCTCATTTCCAGCCTCGTGCTGTTTCAGAACCACCAAACATACAGAAAATGTTGGCCTCATCCACCACAGGATATTACTTCAGAAAATGTATCATTCATCTGCTGCAATATTACTTCAGGTAATAAATACCACTTTAGAAAATGTTGGAGTTACCCACTGCTACTTCAGAAAACACTGAACTGATCCGCTACGGTATTCCTTTAGTGATATTACTTCAGAAAATGTTGGAGTTATCCACTGCGTACTTCAGAAAACACTGGACTGATCCGTTACGGTATTCCTTTAGTGATATTACTTCAGAAAATGTTGGAGTTATCCACTGCTACTTCAGAAAACACTGGACTGATCTGCTACGGTATTCCTTTAGTGATATTACTTCAGAAAATGTTGGCTCCTTCACTAAAATACTGCTTTGGGTTTGTCTTCTCCACTGCTGTGGGCTAGGAGCATATTTAAATTCTCACGTGACCTAAGGACACGTAAGAGCACTGAGCATACTTTAGGGACTCCTAACTTGTGATGTCTCACTCCAACCCCAAGAACTCCTTCAGCCTTGAGAGGGCAGGCATGTTATGTCATTTAACAACATCCTCTAAGTCCAGAAATCAAATGGAAACCTGTCACACCAACGTCCTTTTTGGTACCTCAGATACTGAGTGGAGATTTAGGTTCCTAAGCCTGAGCGCTTAGCTCAGATGTGCTAAGCTTTTCTTTACAATGCTAACCAGGCTCTCTCGGCCTCCTGGGTTCCTGATTGGGCATCAAGGAAAGCCTCATTAATTGTAAGAACCCACATTTTACTGCTCTCACACTCACATACCTGGTGATGCCCCCAAACTGTTTCTTGAATCTGTTTCTGTACATCAATCCCACAGCCCAGGGAGACATGGGCCCCCTTTTGTCTTTTCGGGCTACTGAAGAGTCTTAGCAGTGTGCTCTTCCAGATCTTGTTAGGGAAGTACCTCTTTCTGCTTCTCCTTGGTCTCCCCACTCCTGAAGTCTCAGAATGAATCTATACACACCTCACAGGTGACAAGCCGGAACAGGAAAAACGGTCAAACACTATGCCCATTTGTGGCTACCCTCTGACCCTGGTGTGTGTCTTTTGGATCGGCTCACATCGGCCTCATGTAGCTGCCTTGGTGTCCTTCTGCCTGTAACTTGTTCCTTCAGCCTCACATGCATCTGTGACACTCTCTATACATGCGTCTGGACACATTCATACAAGTTCAAATTCTAAATGAGGGACCTGCTGTTTCACTTGAGATAAACGGTGTCTCCGGATAAATGAAAAAATTATAACCTGAGCATAGTCCATACTTGGTAAGTTCAACTGAGATGAACTTACACCAGCCATGATAAATCCACAAGGATAGAGCATATCGTCTTTGAAGTCGTCTGCAGATGGCGGACCAATTTGCCAAAAGGTCACTTTGTTACATCATCTGCTTGCTGGTGCTCTCCGTTTATCTGTGGTCCTTATCTGAGAATTAGCCTGAGATCCATGGAGCCCCCGCCTGCCTTGGTGGGGCTGACTACCTGACCAAAGCTGTGTTTCTATGGCCTAGTCACAGGCAGTAGTTCACACAGTGTGAGAAGGCTTCCATGGCCTTAGAAGGGTTTTCCTTGTCTTCAATTTTAGTTTGGGGTCTGGCTTGAGGGATGGGGCTCTGGAAACCCTGAGACACAGTGGTATCTCCCCTTGGTCTCATTTAGCCACACAATTGTCCCAGTGTCCTGCCCTGGTAAAGCTGGTGGTAACCCTCCACGCCATCTCATGAAGCCTACAGCCCATGTCCAGGGCTAGGACTAGACTGTCTTTAAAGGCAGCTGATAATATTCTTCCCATCCTTGGGGGCGCCGAGACATCTACCTCTCCCCCCTTTACACAGGCTGACCTGGTGGAAAGTGATATTCTAGAACTTCTGAGGTCAAGCTTTCAGAGAGCTGGAAGCTTCAACTGTTGTGGAGCCCTGAGATGTCTCACGTAAGTCAGACCACCGTGCTGGAGTAGTAAGTCCCAAAAGGTCTTGTTTGTTTCACAGCAGATTGAAGATGAGACTTGAAAAGTATTCCACCTTGGTCCCAATCCAGACTGTGGAATTGGGAACAAATAAGCGGTTCTCGCCTGGTGCAGCAATATTGTTTCTCGGTCAAAGATGACTGATAAGCTGCCAGCAGCAGGTGGATCCCTCTGGTAACTTGCACCACTGGCTTGAAACTTACTGGAAGATGTGAAGAAATTTGTATAGGGAACTCAAAAGTCTTTGGGAGGAATTAGAATGGGACCCCCGCCTATGTTTCTTGGGATGTAAGAGGTAAGGTAAGTCCAAAGCCCAGGTTACGGTGACTCATGATCACTGATGACCTCAGAGCTTCCGGTATAAAGGCAGGACTTCCTAATTCCCTCCTGAGCTAGGAGAGCAGTCAGAGTGATGAACTGAGTTCCTAACATAAGAAAAGCTCAATAGACTGCAGACTCAGCAAGTCTGCTCTGAAACAATATGGGGTCCATTGATGTCACCATGTTCAATTTTCTCTTAAAAAGTCAATATTCCATCTAGAAGAGAAAAAAAATCCAAACCAAACAACAAATAAACAAGCAAAAACAAACAACAACAACAAAAAACAATTGCCAAAAAATTAAGCAGTACCAGAAATAAGAAATACACCCCTGTTCACAGGCAATGCTGTTCTCTCTTGTCAAGCCCATACGGTGTGGAGCGGAGCACAAAGAAATAATTTTTAGCATATGAGGAAAATTGTTCATAACATCTCCCACAATCTAGTGTTTGAAAACAACCCTTGCTCTCGCTGAATATATGAATGGTTAAACCATTGGTTTCCTAAATACAAAGCCCCCAAAAGAAAATGGATTTCATTTTCTTTTTCCCTCAAAAATCAACAAATCAGAACGCAAGTCCACCTCGCTGAACTTGAACTCCAAATGTATGCTTAAGGGAAGCAGGGTTGACAGTCCAGAGACTTGAAGGTCCCATTAGCAGTCACCCACACCCATTACCTTGTCTCTCTGGATTTCCTTCCACGACACTGTTCCAAGACTCTTTGCAAAGAGAACTGACAGATGGATTCTGAAATTTGCATGTAGATCCTTCTTGATAGTCAAAATGCTTCAAGATGTGCTTGGGAGGCCTGGGTGGTAGACTTCTGGGGTACTGCAGAGCCCAAATGGTTCAGCCTCATCTTTCCCCCCACAGTGGTGTGGTACCTGCAGGAGGCCTGATGCTAGTGACCCCTCCCTCCTCTGAAGCAATGACGACTCTGTGGAGCATTTGGATGCCAAGGCTCTAAGAAGTGAAGACAGGTATCTAATGTGTAGAGGGTGGAATGTGTGAGCACAGGGCTTTGCAGGCCTTCTTCTGTGACTCATGGCATGGCTGGAGTCCATCCATTGACTAAGAAAGAGAATGAAGTAAAGGAGAGGCATTGACTCATGGGGTCATTCTGTCTTGTCAGGGTCACACAGTGAGCTCTTCACCTCCCCCCCTCTCCTCACCAATCTGTCAGGCTTTTTTTCTTCATCTTTCTTCTGGGGTCAACTCTCTAAGCCAGCTTTTTATTTTTTAAACCAAGGTGAAGATATCAGTGGTTCCATGAATTTGGATGTGAAATTTTTTTATTTGCTCATCTCAAGTTGAAATTTCATGTTCCTTTTGTGTATAGGTGCCTGTGGAGGCCAGAAGAAGGTGCTTGATCCCCTGGAGCTGGAACTGGAGTTGTGAGCTCACAACATGGACATTGGGGACTGGACTCTGGTCCTCCATAAGAGTAGCAAGTGCTCTCAACTGTTGAGCCATCTCTCCAGCCCCTCAAACACAGTCTTTATCATTTAGAACAACACAGTTGCATTTTTTACATTATATTTGCATAGGTGAAATTACAGGTACCTTCGTACTGTAGCTGTACCGTATGAGTTAGTTCCCTGCTGCTATGATGAAATACAATAACCACAGGCAACGTAAGGAAGAAAGAGTTTATTTTAGCTTACAGTTCCAGAGGGAGAGAGTCCAGAATGCAGAACTACAGCAGCAACTGCAGAAAGATTACATTTCATCCCCAAACAGGAGGGAGGGAGAGAGAAGGAGGGGGAGGGGGAGGAAGAGGGGGAAGGTAGGGGGAGGGAGAGGGAGAGGGAGAGGAAAAGGGGGAGGGGAGAGGGAGGGGGAGGGAGAGGGGGAGAGGGAGGGAGAGGGGGAGAGGGAGGGAGAGGGAGAGGGGGAGAGAGAGGGGGAGAGGGGGAAGGAAGGGGGAGGGGAGGGAAGAGAGATGGGTAATGGAGACTGGCTATAAACCCTCAAAGCCCACCCCTAGTGACATACTTCCTCCAGCAGGACTCTACCTCCTAAAGGTTCCATAACCTCCCCAGACAGCACCACTCACTGGTGACCAGGTGTTTAACTACAGGAGCCTGTGTGGGGTAGTTCTCATTCACACTTCCTCTGTGTACCAGGAGACAGAGTCCATGCCGTCACCATTTTGTCGCTATGAGTAGTTGCCGCATACATCCTTCTTTGAGTCTGCTTCCTGCTAGGTATCTTGTCACAGTGGTGAGTGACAGATAACTAATCTGCCATCGAACCAAACACAACCCAGGGGAACAGAAGCCACAACAGAGCAGGGTTGGTTCCTCGAGGGAAGACTGGACTTGGTGTGCTGAGGTGATTATGTTGTCCCCGCAGCAGGGACACCCTGAGGTGACTCTGGAGAAGGTGACCTGGCAAATTGTCTCCCAAGTACACGAGACAGTCCCGTGAGAGTGACAGGTGGTGCGTTATGCCAGAACAGCCAGTAGATTGCCAGGGTGGAGGCTGTACAGATCAAACATGTGAACTGGAGTGGCTTCATCCAGTTGACACCACTTCATCATGAGACACCCAGAGCAAGTACAGTTGACAGAGAACCGGGAGGCTATGGCCCTGCGTTCTGCAGAGGTCTTTTGGCTTATGGTCAAATGTGTGAACTTTCAGACTTATTTCCCAGGTCACGGTAGAGGGGAAGATTCCCACCCATTTGGGTAGCGTTAAGTTTAGAGTATGAGTTCCAGGTGGGGCCGTCAGCTGTGTCTTTACCAGATGAACTACTTAATAAGATGAGTCCCTTTAGCAACTCTGTCTCTCCTCTCTGTCTGTCCCTGTCTCTGTCTCTGTCTCTGTCTGTCTGTCTGTCTCTGTGTGTGTGTGTGTGTGTGTGTGTGTGTGTGTGTGTGTATGCACATGGAGGCCAGCGGACAGTCTTGGGTGTTACTCAGTTACTGTCTGTGTTTTTTGAGACAAGGTCTCTAACTGACCTAGAGCTTGCCCATAGGCTATGCTGACGCACCACTGAGCCCCAGGAATCCACGTTTTCTGCCTTCCAGGGCTGGGGTTACAAGTACACACAACCACAACCAATTTTTCATGTGGGTCTGGGCCTCTAATTCAGCTCCCTGTGCTTACAAAACAAGTACTTTACCAGCTTCTCTATCTCCAAAGCTCTCTAGAAGTTATTTTGATGAATTCATCAATAACTTATAGTCTCAATGTGTTGAAACCTCTGGTTGGGCTGGAAACAATCTCCAGAATATTGCAAAGAACTGATACTTTGACCTAAGACAACACTGTGACAATAAAGTCTATTTACAGGACTGACTTTGAGTGAGGTGAGGTGGGTCCCACTGTCAAGGAGGCGGGGCTAACGATTAGAAGCTTTGTCTGTAGCTCCGAGAGGCTCCGTTTCCTACCACAGGTGTCTGAAACCTGGCAGAGTTTATGAGAAGCCATCTTAAATTGTGTCTGTCTTTGGTGTGAGTGTAGGTATTTCTTAAAGCCATAATGCTAACGGTGGAAATTAAAAAAAAATATTGTCTATGCTTATGTTTGGTGGTTTGAATGAGGCCTGTCCCCCAGGGACTCGAGTGTTTGAACACGTGGTTCCCAGTAGGTGGCGCTGTTTGGGGAGGCCTAGATGGTGCACCCTTCCTGAAGGAAGCATGCCACGGGGACAGGCTTTACAATTGTATAGTCTCTCCCTATTTCAGGTTCTCGGCCTTGCACTTGCTGCTCAAGATATGAGTGCTCAGCTTCCTGCTACCATGCCCCCTACCACCACCGTGATGGACTCACCCCTCTAGAACTGTGAGCCAAATGAACCTTTTCTCTCAGAAGTGGCTTCTGATCATGGTATTTCATTATAGCAACAGAAAACTAATTAATACTCTGTGTGTGTGTGTGTGTGTGTGTGTGTGTGTGTGTGTGTGTGTGTGTGTGTGTTGTGTGTGCTTATGTGCACGTGTGCACAGGTGAAGGCCAGAATTTGACTTTGGGTGTGTTTTTGAAGACAGCCTTTTCACTGACCTGGGGCTTCTGGTTTAAGCCAGACTGGCTGGTCAGCAAGGCCCTGGGGTCCACTTGTCTCTGCTCCCCTGACTCCAGTGTTCCAGGCACGCATCATTACCCTCCTTCACTTGAGGGTTGGACATCTGAACTCAGGTCCCATGCGATCACAGCAAACCATCTCTCAGTGAGTCCCTAGTGATGGAAAACCTGACCGTGAAAAGTGTACCCAGTTTGGTACCCTCAGAATCTGGTGGATGAGAGTAACCATGAGTACTCCTGGGTAGAGCCCTTTCCACTTTCCAATAGCACGTCCCCGGGAGATCCTCTCTGCAAGCGCTGAGTACTAGTGACTCTCCCGAGCGAGCGGACAAGAGGAAGTGCTGCACAGCTCCCCTGGGAGTCCAGTGTGGCTTTGCTCTCATTTCCTTCATTGGTTCCTGGATGTGCCTTAAAGGAGCTGGTTATGTTAGCATTTGCTTAGGTTCCGAATCCACCAAAGATCCAGAGGGAAGAATGCCCCCCCATAAAAGGCTTCAACCCCAACCCCATTCACACCAGCCTCTCATAAGTGAAGGGACCAATCACAGCCATCCCTCATGCATGAATATACATGCAAACATGCACACACACACACACACACACACACACACACGCACATATACACGTGTGCACACCCTCACACACCCTCACACATACACATACACAAATGCATACACATATACACATGTGCACATAAACACACACATATATAATATATACAAGACACACGTGTATAGACACATACACACATGCACACACATATGTACATCCTCCCACACCTTAACACATATGCACACACACACACACACACACACACACACACACACACACATACACCTTCTGCCTCAGTATCCCTGGGAGAGGTAGATCCCCCTCTAATCTGTCTCAGAAATTAAGATACTTTGAAAACCTTAACTATATTTTGGTACAGGTGTTTTCCCTTATAATCTTACGTGTTTAAAACGCTATTCTGGAATGGGTCCTTGGACTTCTCAAGGCAACCAGAAGGGTGTGTGGTGAGGAGATTTGAGATCTCACAATCCAAGGCCATGCTCCCTGGAGACAGGGTCAAGGGGAGGGAAGCAGTATGGCCTGGGAGAGACAATCTTATTCTGGGGTCACATTGTTCAACTTCCTTTAAAAGGAAACATGCTGTGGAGCAGAACGCCATCTTTATGGGGAGGGTTTAGGATAAAACGTTAAATGCATTTTGTGCATGTGGTTCTGTAACTTTGGGGGTTCACCACCAGTGTTAGTCTCTGTTAGGAGTAGATATGACCCTTGAGAAACAGAGATGCTCTGACAAGGTCTGTGCCTGCCCTTGGGGCTGCTGAAGACAAAGCCCAGGTTCCCCTACAAATGGGGAAGGTTGTGTGGAAAGGCTGAAAGGAGGAGGGCTGGAGTTCAGGTCTGACCTCTGCGGAATAATGGCAGCTTCAAATCTGTCATCCAACTGGAAGCTCCCGACGAGGCAGCCTGGAAAGACTGAGGCCCCAAATGCAGACTGAGGGAAACAAAGGGGACCTCACCCCTTCGCACACATCTCTCTTCTGGAATGAAGTGAGGAGGAGAGGATCTGAGAAGAAAGCTGGAACCCAGGTCATGATGGCCCCAGAGAACTGTTGCTTGTCTTAAAGACTCGAAGACAAAGACCACTGAGGCAACCGTCATGGCCAAATTAATTAAAGGAAACAATCGATTAAAGCAAACTTTTTTATTCACGAACACAGGCTGCCTCTCTCTAAAAGCAGGATTCAAGAGACCAGCATTAGATACGAGGAGGACAAGGTTTTTTTTTTTTTTTTTTTTGGTTTTTCGAGACAGGGTCTCTCTGTGTAGCTTTGCGCCTTTCCTGGGACTCACTTGGTAGCCCAGGCTGGCCTCGAACTCACAGAGATCTGCCTGGCTCTGCCTCCCGAGTGCTGGGACTAAAGGCGTGCGCCACCACCGCCCGGCCGAGGACAAGGTTTTTAAACTCAGGGGTAGGGGGTTTCCAAGCGGGGGAGTTGGGGAACAAAATAGACGGGGTACAGGAACAGAATATGAGCATAACAAGTTACCATGACGACCCTGTGAAACACGTGATTACAAGGTGCTCTGAAACAAAGGTAGGATTGCAAGATGGTTATAGTAACATTTGAAACAAGGACATGCTTGCCATTTCCTGGACCAGGCGGTAAGTACAGAACCGTTTGTAGTTACGGTTCCAGGCAGGGCAGAGCCCAATCCTCGAGAAACAGATCTAATCATAAACAGGAATGAACCTACTTTGTCTTTATTCTAAGATGGCTTTCAAGCCTAAGGTGGAGGCAGGCTGGTTCACCAGTGTACACACACGCACACGCACCCACATGCACGCACACACGAACTTGGTTTTTCTGGTTGGAAACAGAATTGTGCTGACATTTTGTGTTTATACACTTGGTGAGGCAGGCACTGCTGTCTTTATTTTGCCGATGGGCAAACAGACCCTGGGTAAGTAACTCACACAAGTTTACAACCTTTAAAAGGTGGTGCCTACCGGGAGGAAGTAGGTCACTAGGGGGCGGGCCTTGAAGTTTAGAGCGCAGCTGTGTTTCCTGGCCTGACAGCGTGTAGCAAGCGGCATTGCCTTTCTGTGACCGTGATAAAATACCATGACCAGAGACAATTTAGGAAGGAGGTTTGTCTAGCTCATGGCTTCAGAAGCTGCGTCCGTGCTGGCAGGAAGCTGGCTGGGGACATTCCATCGGCACACCAGAACCAGAGGCAGGGAACGGAAGTGGGCGGGGCTCGAAACCTTAAAGCCACGCCCACTGATCTCTTTCCTTCAGCATGTGCATCTCCTAAAGGTTCCGTAACCTCCCCCAAACTGTGCCACCAGCTGAAGACCCAGTGTTCAAATATCTATGTGTGTGTGTGTGTGTTTGGGGGGCATTTCTCATTCAAACCACCATGTAAGCTGAGCCATGCTGTGGATATTGTTCTGTATAAATAAAACACGGATTGGCCAGTGGCCAGGCAGGAAGTATAGGCGGGACAAGGAGAGAGGAGAATTCTGGGAAGTGGAAGGCTGAGTCAGAGAGACACTGCCAGCTGCTGCCATGACAAGCAGCATGTGAAGATGCCGGTGAGCCATGAGCCACGTGGCAAGGTATAGATGTATAGAAGTGGATTAGTTTAAGATATAAGAGCAGTTAGCAAGAAGCCTGCCATGGCCATACAGTTATAAACAATATAAGTCTCTGAGTTTACTTGGTTGGGTCTGAGCGGCTGTGGGACTGGTGGGTGACAGAGATTTGTCCTGACTGTGGGTCAGGCAGGAAACTCTAGCTACAGAGCCACAACTTCCCCCGCCCCCGGATGGCACTCATCACACCTCCCACCATGATGGACTGGACCCTCTCAAATGGAGCCCGAATAAATCCTTCCGCCCCTAAGCTGCTTCAGTCAGGCATTTTCTCAGAGCGGTGAGAAAAGTTACTAATCCAAATAAACACACTGTGTCTCCGAACATGTCCTGGTGCTTCAGCTAGGGATGACACTGCCCTCTGGTTCTCGTGAAACACTGGGCAGGTCAGGAATGAGCAAACGGATGGGTCGAGCACTGCTCCCCCACCCCGCCCCGAGGCCCTGCCACTCAGCATCATTTCAATGACCTCACTTTCTACGACACAGGGAGCTGTGTCTCAAAGAAGACTGCAGTGGGGGACCAGCTCTCTCATACTTCTGTGGACTCCGTGTCCTTACAGCTGCTTCTGTAAGAGAGACCTCACCAAGGAGAGAACACTGCTGTGCCCCAGACTGTGGTATTGCTGCACAGCTCGACAGCTCCCAAGTCTTTATCATCTTCCCTTCCCACTGCCCCTTCCCCCATGAGCTCGGAGCTCTGTTGTCTCGCCCCATGGCCTATACTCTTCCTACTGGGTCTGGACAGCTGTGTCCTATCTCCTCCTCCGCCCCCCGGGGGGGTGAGGTAGAGCTGACAGAGAGCCCTCTGTCACCCTGTGGAATGTGGTAGCAATTCTGAGCATGGTGCTGGACAAGAACTGCAGTCCCCTATAAACTTTTTACAGTTCAGGAAAGTAAACATGTGGTTTAAGGTCTTTGCATAAGCAGTGCCCACGAGTTTAGCTTGCTTTATAGAACTACGAAAAAAAAATGTTGGTAGAACTGGTACATTTCAGAGCCAGTCAAGGGAGAGTGGTCCAGAATCCTCAGGGAGAGCTCGGTGGCTTAGGGGATAACAAGAGGAATCATCTAGTAGCTGGCTCCTCGCTCCTGTTCAGAATCTGGCTGGCTGTGTGATGTAGCCAGGCTTCCCTGGGTCAGGAAATCAGCTCCTACATGGGGGAGTCACAGGGTTTCCTAGCAACAAGGAAATAGCACCTGGGAAGCTGCATCATACAGTCCAGCAGGGTTGGGGACCCATGTACTATTACTCAGTTGAGCATCTCTCCAAGATTCCGCTGTGTGCCGGCAGAGGAGGAGAAAGCTGGATAACCACTCGATGGATGTGTACAAAAGAGCATGGCTGTGAGAGGGGTCCAGATTTGTGTGCTAGCAGGGGCCCTGGGGGAGAAAGGATGGCTGGGGGTCCCAGCTAGAGCCCTGGGACCTGGAGAACAAGTGTCCACAATCATCTAGTAGATGAATGCACAGCCAGCGTTGAGCGTCTAAATTGAAAGCAGCTCCTACATAGAGGTTGTGGGAAACAGATAATGAGGAAGAGTTGGGCAGGGCTACATGGGATGAGCTTGGGACAGACTGGCAGAGACCAGAATCCAGCCCTTAGAGCAGAGTACCCGGATGGAGTGCCTGCTAGAGATGAAGTGAGCTAAGTCCTGGGTGTGGAGAAGGAGTAGAAGACACAGGCAGAGATCAGCAGATCCACGCACATAGAGGGTACCTGGGACTCTGAAGGTGACTCTAGCTGTGCTTGGTGTGGAAAAGAGGTCACAGTTACGACCTTACTTACAAACTTCCTGTAGGAAGAGCTGGTCACACAGGGAAACGCAGACAGCAAAGTCAGACTGCAGAGTCAACACTAGCGTTCACGACCTGCTTGACGAATCATTAGGTCTTCATTGGAAGGCCACACTGTGAGAGACTGACACTCTATTTTGCAAAGAAAAGAATGGATATGTGTGCAGATTTCAGGATACTTTTGGGATGGTGGGATCTTGTGAGGGAGTTTTTTATTTCATATAATGCAAGTCAGTTTGCTGGGTTTTGCATTGTTTATGTTAGTTTTGACACTTGAAAATAAACATAATTCTTTTAAAAATGTACTACATTTTTCCTTACTGTATGTGTGCACATCCATGAACATGTGTGCCCTGGCCAGAGGATAACTTGGGGAATCAGTTCCCTCCTTCTGCCATGTGGGTCTCAGGGACTGAACTCAATTCATCAGGCTTGGCTGCAAGTGCCTGTACCTGCTGAGCCGTCTTGCTGGTCCCCACAAAGCTCTTTTATCTAAGGATTCACCATGAATAGCCTTAGCAAATGTTGTCTGGTGCTTATCCTCTGCCAGGCTCTGTTCCGAGTACTTGTCATGGATGAGGTGATGTCCTCCTCAGGGGAACTCAGATGCTGGAAGGTTGGGCAAGCGCTTGTGTTTGCAGAGATGCTGTGTGGCAGCTGGGATCTGAGGCCAAGGCACCTGCCTTCAGGGTCTGTGCCCTTACCCCCTGAAGGGCATTGTGGCTCCCCTGGGAGGAAAGGGGGGTTCTTCTGTGGCTGAAGAGCTCAGGGGAGGAGACACATGTGTTCTTATAGAAGGGGTTGCCTGATGCCTACATTTAGTGAACGAATGACTGAACGCAAGGGGAAATCTTGCCTTTGTCTTCCAGGATTTGAAACAATACCCCCCTGTCTTTTTGCTGGACTCGAATGTTACCGTTGTGAACAAAAATTCCCAGAAAAAAGCTACACATTCAAACCCAACCTTCTACAAGGCTGATCAATTGACCAGAACATCAGTGATTGTCTATCGGTTTGAGTGTTGCAAGTCCAGAGCCAAATTATTGTGGGTCATCTTTAGCTCTCTATTTAATGCCATTGATAGCTCTCCTGACCTGGCAGGTTTGTGACCATGTGGAACGTACAAATAGAATATTAGTTTTCCTTCAGACTGTATTGATTTAGCAGACAACCACCTTCCACCAGCCCAGAAGCTGGAGTGTCACCAGACAGGATGTAGCAGAGGCTAGCCCTACCTGCTGTAAAGTGCCTCTCTGATGTTCCCACCAGAGTGTTTGAAAAGCATATTGATTTAGGACTTTCTTTGTCCTGTTACTGCAAGAACCTTGATAAATCTGCTTCCATGTAGGAACATGGAGTTTGAGCTAACCTAAATCTGTGTTCCCAGGCCATGGTCACTCATATTTGACTCTAGAATAAGTGATCTCTCATCCCCTTTGAGGTGAGAGCTGTGTGTGTGTGTGTGTATGTGTGTGTGTGTGTGTGTGTGTGTGTGTGTGTGTTGACATCATGAGGGAACTCAAGAAACCTTCCCCCACCTTGAGACCCGTCCTATCTGCCAGGTTCCCAGGAGAGTGCAGGATGGCCCAGGGTATCAAGACTTTTTCTCCGGCCCCTAGGATAGAGATTTGTGCCTTTCAATGAACCACATCTCCCAGAATTCACTTTTGTGGTCCCTCCCACATTGACTCAGGATTGGATGCCTGGTTTCCTTTAACCAAGGGGACATTAGCAAGCATGAGGCAACAGGATCTTGGCAAGTGCTTACAGGGTAGACTTGACTTTTCAGAATATTCCTTCTTAGAACCCAGCCATCGAGCTGGATCACTGGATAATGTGGGGCGCTGGAAGCAGGCGCCGAAGGCCATTTTGGACATTTCTGTAGTTCCAACCAAACTCCCAGATGGAGGTAGCCACTATATGAGCTCAGCTAACCCACTCAGCCGAGCCCAGGCGACTCACTGCTTCGAGAGGAAGAGGAATCTGCCACCGCTTTGAGTCAGTTCGTTCTGGGTGCCTTATTCGGCAGACATAAGTCTTAAGACAGGACAGCCACGGTGAAAAGAGGATTTGGACCAGGGGAGAGAAAAGCAGGCAGGAAGAAAGAAGTGTCAGTTGGGACATGGCGGCTGTCATGAAGTGGGAGTTCCTCACGTGGGGATTGAAATAAGACTCAGGAGAGAGGCGGAGAGCAAAGAAAGACAGCACCCACAGACAAGAGCAAGGGTGCGGTGTGGATGTAGGGGTGACAACAGAGAGGATGCCTGACCATCCCCCACTTCCCCGACTTGCTGTTCTCAGGGCTGCCTTGTCACATGTGGGCCTAATCTAGGTAGACTGAAATTCTGCATCTCTCTGGGTAAAAGTTATTGCACTTGATAATGGAATCTTGGACATCGTGGATTCCAAAGAAAGAAAGAGAAAGAAAAGAGCCCTTCAAATGTGACTTATGAGCAGCGTGGTGATGGGCACCCCACTTTTCCACAGCAGAGCAGGATGAGGCTGATTGGTAGGCGAGATTCCTTCAGCTGGTCCCTGAGGCAGGGTGGCAGCCCTGGGGGACTCAGGTGCAGTGAGGGTGTGTGTGTGTGTGTGTGTGTGTGTGTGTGTGTGTGTGTGTGTGTGTGTAGGGGGGCAGGAAGAGGGCTAAGCACCATCGGGCTGAACTGTCAAAACATTTCAGGGTTGTGCAGACCATGTGCTTCTGCAGAGAAAATTCCATAATTATGCTGTGAAATGTGCTGTATTTTTTTTTCTACAAACCCCAAACTTCACACTCACATAAAAGCTCCCAAAGTCATTTGACATGCACAGGCGAGCAGAGCACGGTGAATCTGCCTGACTTAGAATTACAGAAGCTTAACACACATCCGATTTTGTATTTCACTGATCTCCCAGCCTCCCCGAAGAATAAAGGGAGTAAGCCATTGAGTCCATGTGATGGAAGAGTTTGGCTGGGGGCCAGTGAACATGAACGTCGTGATCCAAATGGGATCAGGAGCCTTTGGTCCCTGCTCACTGTCTGGGCCTCATCCTGAGGCTTCTGAGCTGTGGGCTTGACCCTGAGACGCCCTTCCACTTTGTGACAAGGCTTTGGCTGTGTGAAACTGTGACCCTGATGTTATCATTTTTTCTTACTTTTTAAAAATATTAGTCTCTGGGATCGGGGGCATTTCTTTTTTCTTTTAAACAAACAAATAAAAAATAAATAAACAAATAATACTTTTATGTGTACGGGTATTTTGCCTACATGTATGTCTGAGTACCATGTGCATGCCTGGTGACCCAGAGGTCAGAGGAGGGCATGGAATCCCCTAGAACTGGAGTTATAAGTGGTTGTGAGCAGACATGCAGGTGCTGGTACTCAAACCCTGACCTTATTTCTGGAAGAGTAGCCAGTGCTACTGAGCCATCCTTCAGCCCCCAGCCCTGACATTTTCATAGGGCAGAAGCATTTTTCTTTCCCTGAAATCTGACTGTCCATGAGCAGGGGAGTTGGTAGGAAGGACAAGAAGGAATTCTTGGGTAGTGCTGGGAGGAAGGACTTCATGGGGTGGGGTCAGAGCATGGTAAGTCAGGTAGGAGAACCACCCACCAGTGGGCTAACAGGTCTTTTATGAAGGTAAAAGGTTAACAGGTAATGGCTGGTGAAGATTCAGTGCTCCCATAAGAGATGGACTCCCTCCTAGGACACATTCACAGACATTGTCCCAACTGGAATTAGGAGTGATGGACACCAAGGGTTTTCTTTCCCTGGTCTGGCTCAAGGATGTGATGCTGCCAGTTAACATTTAGACAGGATTGCTAGGTGGGTAGCGCTCTCATTGCGGAGCTGTGGGCATGGCTCCTTTCTCTGAGCCTTCTGACAGCTGCTGAGTGTCAGATCTAACAACCAAAACAAAGGACAGGCAGGGTCTCCAGCCTGCTTGTTATCTGAGGGAGGGGTCAGAGCTGCCCAGAAGCCCCCTCCTGTTGGTGAGCCACTGGTGCTGGCTGTGGGAACGCAGCTGATGTGGAGGGCTGAGTTGAGTCTCAACCTCTGTCATGAGTTCCACAAGACACTTGCTCTGGTGTGTCAGCAGGGAGCTGAGCCTTGATGTGTAAAGGGAGGCCTGTCACCCATGGGGGAAGGTGGAGTGCGTGGGAGTGGAGTGGAAAGCCTATGGAAGATGTGAGACATTTCTTGGGTGCATAAAGAGGCTTCTGGTGGTGTTAAAAAAATGAATCGACCTCAGAGGGACACCACTAGGGCTCCAAGCAAGGCTCCTCCTCACTCTGCCCTGGGCACTGACTGGAAAAAGATGGAATTTATGGAAATATCATTATAGTCTGTGCTGAAGGCGTCACGTGCTGGGGCTGAGGGGGTGGCCCAGTCAGTGAAGTGCTCGTGAGACAAGTGTGAAGACTTGAATTTGATCCCCAGAATGCATGTAAAGATGCAGGTGTGGGGCTGGGCATGTGTCGCACACCTTTAGTCCCAGCACTCTGGAGGCAGAGGCAGACGGATCTCTGTGAGTTTGAGGTCAGACTAGTCTACACAGAGAGTTCCAGGCCAGCCGGGGCTATGTAATAGAGACCTTGTCTCAAAAAGCAAACCAACGCCCCCACCCCACCCCTCTCCTCCTACACTTTAAAAAAATGAAAACATATATATTCCGAGGACCGATAGAGCCCCAGGCTCCTGGCAAGCAGACATTTGAGGCTTTCTTTGGAGCAACATGAAGAATTAGGCAGAATTAGCATAGCGATTGGTTACAGGTAAAAGACAGGAGTGTGAAACCATTTGTTTTCCTAAGCAGATGAAGCATCCCAGACCCATCTTTCCTCCCTGTCCATCCCCCGCCTCACTCAGGACACTTCTTGTTGGCCCCCGGCCCAGTCACTGGACCTGCGGCATCTCCTACAGCAGAGGCTCACCCTGCAGTTAATAAGCATTGTTTTGTCAAGGCTGAGTTTTGTTCTTCCCAGAATTGTCTTAAATCAGACTGTTTATGTTATCAGCAGCAAGTATAGATATCCCAGGCTCCTGCACTTGAAGTTTTAGAAAACTTTAAAGCAGTAAGTCTTTTAAGGGGGAACCCTTCATGTCTGGAGGGAGGGGCGGGGGAGTGCCATTCAATGCCTTGGTACCCAGGAAGGGCTCCCCGGAGAATAGGCTCACAAGCCTTAGTCTCAGGTTCCAAAAGCCATCCCCTCCATTGTCCCAGGTAAAGCCTCTGTGGAGCCTCAGCGTGCAGCAGCCTCTGATCCGAGCCTTTTGAAGTGACCCGATACAAAGACAGCAGGGACATCCCCTGAGGGACGACCCAGGCTAGGAGTCCTGTGTTCCAAGTGGAAACCTCCGGGCTCCTGCTCCTCTCCAGGGTCTGGGGTGCAGGCTGGAGGTGAAGACAACCCAGAGACGATTCATGTCCCAGCCTTCACTGTCCCGAAGTCAGTGCAGAGGGATTCCTACAATGGAGCATGGACAAAAGACAGTGTGGAGAAGAACACCATCACGGGTGGCTCCCCTGCTGACCAGGGCCAGCACCCCCAGGGGGCTGACGGCAGCCCCAAGAGAAGCTGCCGCCTGGTGGACTTAGGTGGTGCAAAGGCCGATAGGACCAAAGGTCCCCGGTGGCCCAGAAGGGGTGCCCAGGCTGCAGGGCTTGCGGTACTGAGACTGGAGCAAACAGTTGACCCTCCACAGGGCAGAGGTCTCTGCAGACCCCCGTGGGAGGAGATGAAGGGAAGCCTGCCCCTGTTTCTGCCCCGGAAATCTAGGTTCCTGGGCTCTGCTGGGTCAGGGGCCTCAGGCAGAGTGGAGGTTGAAGCTAAAGACAGATTCGTGTGTCCTCGGCCCCATGCTTTGGACATCCTCTACAGAACCTTTTCTCTAATTCTTCCCTTCCCTTCTTTCCTCCTTCCTTCCTTCCCTTCCTTCCTTCCTTTCTTTCTTCATTCATTCTTTCCTTTTCTTTTCCTTTCCCTCTCCTTTTCCTCTCCTCTCCTCCCCTCCTCCTCCTCCTCTTCCTCCTCCTCCTCCTCCTCCTCCTCTTCTTCTTCTTCTTCTTCTTCTTCTTCTTCTTCTTCTTCTTCTTCTTCCTCTCTCTCTCTCTCTCTCTCTCTCTCCCTCCCTCCCTGCTTCCTCCTTCCTTCCATTTTCTTTTTTTTCTCCCTTTGTTGTTTGGAGTCGGGGGGGGGGGGATTTCTTTTTTGGTAGGGATAGATTTTTTTTCCCTAAAAAACAAAACAAAACAAAAAAAAAAACCCGAACAATAAACAAAACAAACTCCAGGGTCTCACACTGTAGCTATGGTTGGGCTTACATACATTCAGCTACAGCTTAGGCTGTCCTTGAACTTGAAGCGATCCTCTCACCTCAGTCTCCTGAGTGCTGGGATTAAGTCAGCTCTGGTTTTTCTAATTTCTCTTGGGCAAGCTTTCGTCTTTCCTGGCTGCACCGTGACTGAATGAACTCTGTTGACCTGGTGCCTTCCCTCCAAGTCCCAGACTCACACCTAGATTTTTATATCAAGGAAGAACCACCCTTCCGGTAACCCTACCTGCTTACCTGGGGCTGAGGGCTGGGGATGCCCTGCTCTGGTTTCCTCCCTGTCTTAGTTAGGGTTTCTATTGCTGCCATGAAACACCATGACCAAAAAGCAAATTAGAGAGGAAAGGGTTTACTCAGCTTACACTTCAGCATTGCTGTTCATCACCAAAGGAAGTCAGGGCAGGACCTCAACCACACAGGGCAGGATCCTGGAGGCAGGAGCTGATGCAGAGGCCGTGGAGGGAGCTGCTTCCTGGCTTATTTCTCATGGCTTGCTCAGCCTGCTTTCTTATAGAACCCAGGACCACCAGCTCAGAGATGGCACCACTTACTACGGGCTGGGCATTCCGCCATTGATCACTAATTGAGAAAATGCCTCACAGCTGGATCTCATTGAGGCATTTCCTCAACTGAGGCTCCTTCCTCTCTGATGACTCTAGCTTGTGTCAAGTTGACACACAAAACCAGGCAGTACAGATCCCCAGGAACGGCCATATTCAGGCACATCTCCTTTCTCTTGCCTCCGGCAGTCAGAGCTGCATACTCCTGATATACCATCTTTAAAGGAAGTAAATTGCCCTCTAGGGGCCTAAGGAGACTGGCCTGATCTGCCTAGCCAGCCAGACAACCATCCTGTTGAGCTTCTTCTGTAGGGGTTCATTATACAGCTATACATGAATATAAATGTATTTTTAAATTCCCCCTGGTTTTTGAAAAGGGTAATACATTTTTCTTTTTAATTAGCTATATTTTATTGCTACAAAATGTCTATTCTATAGACAGGCCATAGTTTATTTTTGTAATTGGGCAGTTCTTGCTATTTCAAATACCACTGTAATAGATGGTCTTGAACACACGCCACTTGTAATGAGGAGGGCCTGATTAACGGGCCAGACGGTAACTATGCTCGTTAGTTAACTAGATGTTTTCTTCAGTTTTCCCCATGCTGTCAGTCAGTGACTAGAACTACCCTACCAGGAACAAGCAGGAGGCAGACAGACAGGAAACAAAGTCGGAAGGCGGAGGTTCACGGTCTCCATGGCGCCCCCTACTGGCAGAGCCCAACAGAAGCCCGTGGAAAGCCGAGCTTTGGTTTGCAGAGTGGGAATGGAAGAGCGGAGGGCTGATCTGGACGGGAACCAGTCACTTCCAATCAGCTTGATAATGGTGCTTAACTGTGACACTCGAAATGCGTCACTAAACATTTGGAGTTTGGCTAGCTGGGCAGTTGATGGTGGAGAAACAGTACCGTAATGGGGTTTTGCCACACAACTTTCTTCTCACCCAGGAGGTCGGCCATCTTTAGGTTCAGGTGACATTCATATGTATCTTCTGTAAACTTGTTTTTCTTAGGTCATTTTTCCCCCTATGGGTTGTTTGTCTCTTTTTTGGCAATATCTTCATGAAAACAAGCACAGTGAAAGACTCAAGGGGCCAGCAAACTCAGTCTAAACGTTTGAAGGAGCTAACATAAAAACACACCAAGGTACATCAAAGTTAAGAAAAAGAAGCATGAGGTGGCTGAGAGGTTACCCCACCTGGGAGATGCTCAAAAGTTGGAGATGAGAGCGGGGAGATGGGTCAGGAAGCAAAAGTGTTTGCTGTCTACGAGGGAGGAAAGGCCTTTCCTGTCCAGGTCACAGGCAGGAAGACCTGAGGGGTCAGTGACCTGCCCAGGTTATCTGAATACTCAGTTTGACCTTAGTCTTTTCGCTGTGTGGTTGTTGATTTTAGATACAGTTTTTTTTTCTTGCATAACATTAGATACCCATCTCTCTACATTACAATATATTTTCTATAACACACTTTTGATGACTTGCCAATCAATTTCCTGTCTGTGTTTCCAAAGCACCAGTAAGTATTTTTTTAAGCTAAAGCCCTGGGCACATGGCCACACATTTTTTTTTTTTACAGTTAGCTACTGTTTGTGAATTGATGGCCTGAGGGGCTGGGCAGAGGGCCCAGTCAGTAAAGTGTTTGCTTCGCAAGCACAGGGACCCGAGTTCAACTCCCAGAACCCACCAACACTAGACATGGTAGCACATGTTAGTAATCCCAGAGTGAGGGAGACGAAGGCAGGCAGGTCGCTGGACTCACCGGCCAGCCTAGCTGAGAGACCCGGGTTCGAATCTCCAGAGCACATGGAAAGCTGAGTGTGGTGGAGTGCACCTGTACCCTGTGCTCCTACAGAGAGACAGGAGGCGGAAACGGGAGCCCCCAGAGGCCCGCAGGCCAGCTAGCCTGGTCTACACTGCGGCAAAGCAACAAGAGGTCCTGTCTCAGACAAGGTGGAAGGGGAAGACTGAAACCCGAGGCTACCCTCTGTCCTCCAAATGTGGGGAATGGCAACGCACACCCAAATTCAAACACAATCACAAACAACACACACACACACACAATCACAAACAACACACACACACAATCATAAACAAAAAACACACGCACACACATACACACACACATACACCCCCCACACCCCCCCACATACACACACTACACCACACACCACACACAGACATACACACATGTATGTACATATACACACCACACCACACATACAGACATTCACACACGTATGTACACACACACCACACCACACACACATACACACATGTATGTACACACACACACCACACCACACCACACACACACACATACACACACGTACATACACACACAACACCATACACACATACACACATGTATGTACATATACACACCACACCACATCACACACACAGACATACACACATGTATGTACATATACACACCACACCACACACACACACACACATACACACACACATGCACACACACACGCGCACACTTGTCTTGAAGAGTGCCTTGACTGGAGGCTTTTGACATGATCTGTCACACTGCCCACCGAGAGCGGGGAGCAGTTCCTTCCTTCTCCTGCCCATCGTGGAACCCGTGTCTCCTCAGATCATCACGGACGCTACATTTGTTCTTTCAAGCCATCCTTGATATGATGAGTGAAAAACACCACCCTCCCCCAGCTCTGTGTAAGGCTGGCATTGTCCTGAAGAAATGTTGTGTCTCAGGTCCCTGAGTCTGCGGCCCTTAAGACTGGTTTCTAACAAACAGGTGCGCATTGTCCTTCCCCATGTGTTTAAATGTGGGTGTGCATTGTCCTTCCCCATGTGTTTGCATGTGAGTGTGCATTGTCCTTCACCATGTGTTTAAACGTGGGTGTGCATTGTCCTCCCCCGTGTGTTTGCATGTGGGTGTGCATTGTCCTTCCCCGTGTGTTTGCACGTGGGTGTGCATTGTCCTTCCCCGTGTGTTTGCACGTGGGTGTGCATTGTCCTTCCCCGTGTGTTTGCACGTGGGTGTGCATGGTCCTTCCCCATGTTTTTGCACGTGGGTGTGCATGGTCCTTCCCCGTGTGTTTGCACGTGGGTGTGCATTGTCCTTCTCTGTGTGTTTGCACGTGGGTGTACATTGTCCTTTCTGTGTGTTTGCACATGGGTGTGCATTGTCTTTCCCGTGCGTTTGCACGTGGGTGTGCATTGTCCTCCGTGTGTTTGCACGTGGGTGTGCGTTGTCCTTCCCTGTGTGTGCAGGAATGGCAGCCGTGATAGCCAGTCCTCCCTCCATCTTGTTTGAACCAGGGTCTCTCGTCGGGTTTTGTATTGGGAACGAAGAGCTGCTGACACCCAAGACCCCTTCTGCGATCGACAGGAGACCCCAGCACCGCTCCCTCTCGGGTTCTCCTGCAGGAAAGTCTCCCTAATTGGGCCAGGCTGAAGTGGCTGTCACTTGGGAATTCTGCATGATTTTCCTCTAACATAACACAAAACAAACCACCGTGTTTCAGGGGTGGCGAGACTCAGCCATCAATGCTGTCCAGTACATGGGCACTCTGAGATCGATCCTTTCCTACAGCAAGGAAAGACAACGGTGGCGTGTCCCCCGCGTCAGTGGTTCCCAGCCTTCCTGACGCTGCGGCCCTTTGACACAGCCCCTCACGTGGTGGTGACCCCAACCATAAGATTATTTCTGTTGCTACTTGATAACTAATTTTGATACTGTTATGAACCATGATGTAGATGTCTGACATGCGACCCGTGAGAAAGGGTCTACGTTGTGAAGGGCTGCGCAAGTGAGGAAGTTCAGAGAGACCAGCCTCAGAAGGGGATCGCTCCCAC
Source organism: Peromyscus eremicus (assembly GCF_949786415.1). Lineage (NCBI taxonomy): Eukaryota > Metazoa > Chordata > Mammalia > Rodentia > Cricetidae > Peromyscus > Peromyscus eremicus. The sequence continues at coordinate 58,628,110 of NC_081432.1, read as the reverse complement.
TCCAAATTCTCCTCAGGACCTGGAACGGAGCTTAAGGGGTGAGGGTGGGAACGGCACCCGAGAAGAAGCAGAAAACCCAAGCTTCTTCTGAAGGAACCCAGACTAGAGACGGCTGAACTCTTGCCGCCCCTGGCAGTCCAGATGTGGGTAGCTACAGCAATGGCTGTCTCCAGGGACCAGACTTCAGGCTTCAGACTCCTGCCTTTGGCATCACTGACAACCAGGCCAGTAGCGTGTTTGCTGGCCCGTGTGGTGGTGCTAACATTTGCCAGCTGGAAAGCAGGCGGCCTGGTGACATGTGGGGCACGGGTTTCCCCGAACTTCCACCTTCTCCCTCGAGTGCTGGGTGCATGTTTAGGAGCTTTGTCAGTGACGCTCACGGGGCTCCAGACCCTCCGGAGAGGCCTGTGGGGCTAGTGTCCAGGCAGTGAGCATTGGGAGCCCATATGGTAGGAGCCCCTGCCCCTACTGCTGAGCCAACCATCTGGAAGCAACCCAGATATCTGCCAGTAGCTTCTAGGAAAGGGTGTTGACAAGACATTCCATCTAGTACTGTTCTTGGCTTAACAGACATCAGTGCACAGTAGTGAAAACCCACCAGGCCACATCACTTGCTGTCCTGGAGACCTCCAACACGTTACTTAAGCACTCAAAATCTCACTCTCCACCCTTGTAAAAACTGATAAGTCATTGCAGATGGTAGCCATTTCATATAATGATTTTTTTCTCTCCAGGTTGTTCAAAGCCAAGTTGTTCTGGCCGAGATGGAACTCAGTGGTACAGTATTTATCATCCATGTTCTAGTCCCTGGGTTCAATCCCCTCAGCATACAACAAAAATAAATAAATACAATACGTGGATCAGGGGACTAGGCATAGTTCAGCCAATAAAGTTCTGGCCCTACAAGCATGAACATCTGAATTCAGAATCGTAGCACTCAGGTAAGAAGCCAGGCGTGGTACCATGCACCACCAGAAATCCTAGAACCTGCTGGACAACTGGTCTTGGCAAATTCATGATCTCAGTAAAAAATCCTGTGTCAAAAATAAGGGGGTGGAGGAAGACACAGGATATCAGCCTCTGACCTCCACGTGCACACACACACACACACACACACACACACACACACACACACACAGGCATGCACACATCCATGCACCCCACACACATCTTTGGATTCACAAAATACAGAATAGATTTCTTTTCAGTGTTACTCTTCTTGACTTTTCTCTCAGATCCTTTATCTATCAGCACATCTTACCAGCTACTGTCTTCAAAAATATCAACATGTGTCTACAATCCCACCGTTTTTCCTGACTTTCGCTGTTTTCCTCTCTGGTCTAAGTCCCCATCATCTGGTGTCTGCATCATTGTCCTAGCTTCCCAACAAGTTCCTGTTTCCTTGGTCCCCCGCAGCCTGTTATTACATGGCAACCAAGATAATCTGTTGCTGGAGAATTTCTCTCCAGCTCCCGCCACCAAGTCCCGCCAGTCCCAGAGCCCACTTATAAAATAAACACACAGACTCTTACATTATTTAAACTGCTTGGCCATTAGCTCAGGCCTGTTATTGTCTAGCTCTTACTCTTATATTTAGCCCATTTCTATTAATCTTTACTTTGCCACATGGCTCATGGCTTACTGGTACCTTACATCTTCCTTGTCCTGATGGCGGCTGGCAGTGTCTCTCCCTCAGCCTTCCACTTCCCAGAATTCTTTTCCTTGTCCCGCCTATACTTCCTGCCTAGCCAATGGCCAATCAGTGATTTATTTACTGACCAATCAGCAACACACTTGACATACAGACCATCCCACAGCACTTCCCCTTTTCTTTTCTTAAAAAGGAAGGTTTTAACTTTAACATAGTAAAATTACATATAACAAAACAATTATCAAGCAAGAATTACAGTTACAATATTAAAGAAGAGATCCTATCTATTTTCTATTTGTAAGTTTAAGGTTTTATATCTAACTTATCTTTTATTATAACTAAGGAAAATTGTAAGTATCTAGTCTTTAACCACATCAAAGACCTCAGAAGGATATATTACTACCTGAGAAATGGAGAAGGATATAAGCAACTTTTAGGAGTCTTGTAGGGTAGACAGAGACAGCTGGCAAAGTTCTCTTGTAAAGTTGGGGCATCTGTCTTCAGCCCACAGGCCTAGAGTCTCTTATTCACTTTTCTCTGTGTCCTGTAGAATGTCTGGCAGTTTTCTCTGCAAAGCAGGAACCTGAAGGACCATTTTGTCAAGCAAAGTTCAGTGGTCACCTTTGTATGGGTCCTGCATGTCCAGTTGATCAGGCAGTCCAGGCAAGAACAGTTTCTTGCCCAAATGGCTATTTTTGTCAAGGTGAAGATAAACTCCGTATGGAGTGTCTTCGATGCCCATCCTCCTCTCTGAAGTAAATCGGTGCTGTCAGGAGCAGACATGTCTCACTGTCCAGAAAGTCTAAATTTTTAAAACATTTTAAATGCCATATTCTGTAGGTCTTTGAAGTGTTTGAAGACTACCTATCTATCTGAAATATAACTATGTATACCTAGAAGACTTAACTAACATGGCTACAAATATGATTATCATAGATGACTAATTATTAATCTATTTTTTAATTATCCATTATAATTTTAAATGAGTTACATAAACATAATACCTCAAACAAGAATAGAAATATATATACAGTATAACAAAATTAAGTTTAAACTTGTATCAATAAACTAAAATCTATAGCAATGTAAAACATTTTAAACAAGTTGTTACTCTTTAAAAGTAGGTTCATTAATCTACCCTTTCATCCTATCATATCTAAACTATCCCCCTTTTTGTTTTAGAAAGAGATTGTATTTATAATCAACCTGATTTAAATAAAAATATTGTTTTTTCTCTGTCCCACACCAGAGGGCTCTTCTGATTTGGGACACAAGAATCTCTTAACCATTTTTTTTTTTTTTTGAGCAATATGTCTGGGTTTAGAGGGGGAGTGAGCCAATTCCATCTCTAAAGCCAGCTTGGTATATTTGGGAATTTGGGCGTAGCTTCTCTTACTACTTCCTGCTGGAGGGGGGCGCTGTATCTTCTGGAGACAGAAAGACAATTTTAGGATCATGGAGTAGTCCGTGAGGCTGTATCGTCTGAGCCAGTTGCCTTGAAACCATTCTGAATGTTGAATCATCTGGGCCATGGTGTCATTGGAGACCTTTCAGGGGGTCTTGGCTGGTCAAACCTGATGTATCTTAATCTGGAACAAATCCATAGTCTCTGGCTTTCTGTGGAAACAAGAGCAGAGACTCTTTTCCAAAGCAACATATCCTTATATCCAAATTTTGAAGTCAAGGTACCTTTAAAATATACATTTTGGCATAACTCAACAGCTTTTACAATCAAATGTTTTTCTGCAGTTACGAATATCAAAGAGAACATAATCCAGATTCTTTGTGTGGTAGCCATCTTTACGTGGCTTATTTTTTTATATTAGCGTGAGCCTATTGCTTTAAACTGCAGCCTTCTAAGCCTGAAATGGGGCAGTGGCTGCTGGCTCCGCCCACTTCAGCTTCCCAACATGGCGGTGGTCCGCTTTCCACCAGCTATGGGAGCCGTAACTCTCAGAAATAGTGGGTCTACACTTTTACCAAAGTAGCGTGTAGCCCAGAAACTTCTTTTTTTTGTTTTGTACTAGCAAAGGCTAAATCCACCACATAGCTTAATGTGTTACTTGCAGAGGCCTCATTCCTGCCATACGGCGGCAGGTCGAGCACGCACGCTAGGAACCCGCCAGTAGCTCAAACCGGCAGCTGCCGCTCATTTGAGAGAGACAATTAGGAAGCTGTTTTTAGTTCCGTTTTAGAATCTTTTTTCTAAGTTTTTAGGTGGAAACTCTTGCCACCACGTTGGACGCCATTTGTTGCTGGAGAATTTCTCTCCAGCTCCCGCCACCAAGTCCCGCCAGTCCCAGAGCCCACTTATAAAATAAACACACAGACTCTTACATTATTTAAACTGCTTGGCCATTAGCTCAGGCCTGTTATTGTCTAGCTCTTACTCTTATATTTAGCCCATTTCTATTAATCTTTACTTTGCCACATGGCTCATGGCTTACTGGTACCTTACATCTTCCTTGTCCTGATGGCGGCTGGCAGTGTCTCTCCCTCAGCCTTCCACTTCCCAGAATTCTTTTCCTTGTCCCGCCTATACTTCCTGCCTAGCCAATGGCCAATCAGTGATTTATTTACTGACCAATCAGCAACACACTTGACATACAGACCATCCCACAGCAATGATCTTTGCCTAGAGTATAAAGTTAGGTCCCCTTTATCACCTGCTCCAAGAACGTTAGTCACCATGTCTAGTGATGCTCAGCCCGTGGGGAGGGCGGACCACTATCTGTGTGAGGTCAAGCCCTCTTATGACATTAGCTCAAGATGACTTCCCGGTGACTCGCAAGAGGCCCCCGGGTCAATCTCTCAGCTGAGGCTGAACCTCCCAAAGTGGTGCTTAGGGATAAATTATTACAAAACACCCAACAACTACAAAGATTTTCGGTATCTTCTCCAAAAAAACCCCTGAATATAGGGATATAATCAAAGTTTTGGAGTAAGAACCCCAATGCTAGCAGGCCCAACAAGCTAGGCTTAACCACCTGTCCCAGTACACCGTCCTAACAAGGAAACACACAGAGGGGAGATGTAATCCACTCATTTGGAAGAAGAATAAAGAAAGGCCCAATAATCTCCAGTTCATCTTTGGGGTGCTGATGTGCATTTTAAATAGAGGAATAATGGGGACCAAGGGCAATAGGTATGCATAATGAAACAGTCCTGGTCAAGGTCCCACTTTTTATTGTCTCAGCTACAGTGGTAGGGCGGGGCCATAAATTATTAATTTATTCATTACTGTGTTGTCCTCTTGAGGGAACCAATGTGGTTTCTGCAAGGGGATCTGCTCCAGGGTGTAGCCACTCACCATGTATAATTGCCCTCATCTGGGGCAGGGTGGCTTGTCCTGCAGAACTTGCTGTTGTTAGACAGGACATGTTTGTGCCTTCAGCCTTGAAGGGAGACGAGGCAGGTCAGGCGGACAGACACTGTTTGGAGAGGCCATGCAGAGTCAAGCGGAAGGAGACAGCACAGAGCAGAGGGGGGTGCCGGGCCTTCGTCCTGCTCTTGGTCTGTGGGCCCAAGAGGAATTAGTTCTTTTACAGAAGCGACATCTTCCTAGAATCTGTTGCAAGAGTGGCTTTGGAAGAAGGAGGTAAGCAGTAGCTAAAAAGACATTGAAGGGTGTGTTCCAGAACACTTTGGGAGTCTTGAATAGTCTGCATGAGGCTAGATGAAGGCCTTAGTGGGAAATAAGGAACATGTTCTTGGAACTAGATCAAGGGGATCCTGGTGTGCGCTGGCAGAGTTTAGCATCGGTTCACCTGTAGTTATATGGAAAGGAAAGGCACCAGATGAGGTGTGTGAGCTTGCCAGGCCAGAGGGCTTGAGACCAGCATGCACCGGGAGAGACATAGGCTAAAGGAAAAACCATTAAACACAAAGGAGTCAAACTTGCTGATTCTGACACTTCCCTGTTTCTGCAGAGGCTGGAAGATGGTGACACTTATGGTCCTGCTAGGAAGATGTGCTTCGAAAATAAAACAGGATGGAGCAAATCATACCCTTGGTTAAGACCTCAGGAAGATCGAAGGGAAGGCCTTAGGGGACTAGTCAGTTAGACAGAAGGTGCTAACGTGTCTAAGGATGTCTCATGAATCTCACAGCTGTACAATAGGTTTCTAAGCAGCTTTGGTAAGTGTTCCCATCGCAGGGGAAGCCCAAGACAGACAAGGACTTATCTCAAGGACATCTGAGTGTGTAGCTTTTGTCTGATGGAGAAGAGGCCAATGATACTCATGGGATAGCCACATAGTCCTAAAGATGATGATATTAACAAAAATACTCCCAGCTTGGACTGAGAGGGACAGAGACAGAAAAAAATGAATAGATGGATTTGGGTTTCCAAAATTCTACTGACAAGACAGGATGGAAAACAACACAACACTCAGAGTGTAGGCAGCCTGGCAGAAATGAAGATGTTCCAAAGGGACACTGTGTCTCTCAGTCTGACTATCAGACTGTAGAAACAGTGGACTCCAAAGAAATGGGAATTCCCCAGGAATCTCATGCTGGGAGAAAAGGAAGGCACTACCCAGGGTCCCAGAAAGGCATGTCATACATTTCTAATGACTTTCAGACCACCTGACAAGATGGAACTGTGTTGTGTGATATTTTGATTGCATTCTGATAACAAAGTTTGCTTTGAATCAGAGGACAGAGCTAGCCACTAGCTGACCAAAATTAACCATAGAGGTTTTGGAGGACTGAGGACAGATATAGAGAGACCGGAAGTAGTAAGGCAGGGCTTAGAGAGGATCTCAGTCCTTTTAGATGGAGGAATGGAAGAGATAGGAGGTCACTGGTCACTTCTCTGCCACTTTTCTGATCATTCAGGTTCTTACCCCATATCTGACTCGCAATGTTTTATTGATAAAGAATAATTAGACAAACACATCCAAACTGAAGCCCAGGAAATGATGGGTCAATGGTGGGTGGGACCATACCTTGACCAGGACTGCTTGGATGTGTATATCTGGGGGGAGCTAGAGGACAGACTCTGAAAACTAGCCTCAAAGATGTCCCCTTATCCAGAGTCCCCCACTGAGAAATGCCCAGGAGGTCACCTTAACCCTGCAAGTGATCTGCAGCACCCCTGACTGATATGGAGACACATGGTTAGTTTCCACGATGGAAAAGGCAAGGGGAAGTTCTTGGTGTCATTCCAACTCTGGACTCCCTGTGGGATCAGACTGAGGCTAAAGGCTTCGATCTCTGCTCAGCTTCTTGCCCTGCCCCTTCCTCACTCAATAAGACCCTCACACACAATCCTTGTCTCAAATCTGCTTCTAAGAAACACAGCTGAAAACATCCAATAACTGTAAAGTGGTGGGGTTTTTTTCAAAATATATTTATTGGTTGATTTTAATTTCATTTAGGTGTTTACCTTATTCCTCCCCTTCTTCCCCCTCCAACTCTTCCCCATGTTTCCTCTCAAATTCATAGTCTCTGTTTCTTTTATTATTATTATTATTATTATTATTATTATTATTATTATTATTACATATACAAACAACCTGCTGGGTCCATCTAGTGTTGCTTGTATGAAAATATGTTTTAGGACTAATGACTTAGTATTGGAAAAGCATCCCTGGGGAAGACTGATTCTCTCCCTCCCATTAGTCATTAATGGCCCATGGCTCTTCATCTAGACATAGAGACTTCGAGAGTTCCCCTGTTCATGTTGGCATGTCAGCTGATGTTGTCATTGTTCAGATCTTGTTTAGGTGACCATAGTATTCAGATTTCATGGATGCAGCTTCCCTGTTATATATAAAGAGACAATCTCACAGCAGATGTCCTGGTCCTCTGGGTCTTACAGTCTTCCCACCCTCTCTTCCATGATGTTCCCTGAGCCTCAGGTGTAGCTGGAGAGCTTCTCTCCAGGTCCCACCAAGCCCCCACAGTCCGACAGCCCACTTATAAAATAAACACACAGATGCTTATATTATTTAAACTGTTTGGCCTAATGGCTCAGGCTTCTAGCTATCTAGTTCTTACATCTTAAATTAATCCATTTCTATAAATCTATACCTTGCCATGTGGCTCGTGGCTTACCGGCATCTTCACATGCTGCTTGTCATGGCAGCGGCTGGCAGTGTCTCCCTCTGCCTTCCTGTTCTCTCAATTCTCCTCTCTGTTAGTCCCACCTATACTTCCTGCCTGGCCACTGGCCAATCAGTGTTTTATTTATTGACCAATCAGAGCAACACATTTGCCATACAGACCATTCCACAGCACTCAGGTGTAGGGTTGTGTTGTAGATGCATCAGCGGGGACTGGGTACCCCATGGTCAGTTGTTCTCTGCAATTTGACTAGTTGTGATTTCTGTAATAGTTTCTATCTGCTGCAAAAAGAAGTTTCTTTGGCTCCACTTAGCAGACTGGATTGGGCACAGAATGAGCCCCTCAGGTAAGTGTTTAATCCATCAAAGTTGGTGGCTTTGTTTCTAAGGGGGACTCTGAGGCAAGGGTCTACTGCCATTTTTGTCCCTACAAGATGCCTGCTCTGCTCTGGGCTCGTCAGTCTCTTCCATGGGTCTTGTCTCTCACTGTGACAACACTATACCAAACTATTTCAACAGCTTTGATATTTAGTGGGAAATGTCCCTCCACTTTGTCCCTCAGATAATCTCGGCCTTTTGTTCTTTGATTGAAGTTTTTAGAATCAGCTTATCTAGGTGCTTTCATCTCAGCCGAAGCGGGACTGAGATGTCTAACAAGATTTAGGACATCCGTGGGGAAATACTGATGTAGCCACACTGTCAACTCACCCAAGTCAAGCACTTGTATTCAAGCTGATTTGGTCTAATTAAATAATTGGGTCTCTTTGTATTTCCTATGCATGTTTATAACTTGTTATAATATAATAAAATATAACAAGTTGTACATGTTTATAGCTTGATCTACAGGGACCCAGATCTTTGGTAGATTTACTTCCGGATGCACATCTTTCCCTCTCCACGACTCTCAGCGTTTTTCCTCTTCAAACGATTGGCTTTTCTCTCTAAGTCTAGCAACTAATTTCTGCCTCAAGTCTTACTATTTCCTTCTTACTACTTTCTTTTATAATTTTTCAACTTAAAATAACTTAATTATTGCTTCAGCCTCCCAAGTGCCAGGATTATAAGTGTGTCGCTGAGCATAGCTTTTTTTTCTCTAACACTTCTTCCTTAGTATACTGATTGTATGTGTGTGTGCACACACGAGTGCAAATGTGCATATGCGTGTACACACACACACACACACACACACACACAAAGTGCGAATGTGCGTGTGTATGCCCCTGTATGTGAAGGCCAGGGGTTGACATTGTGTATTTTTCTCAACCATTCTTTACCTTATGTTTTGAGGCAGGGTCTCACTGAACATGGCATTCACTGATGGGCTCATTGCTGGCTAGCAAGCTCCAGGGATCAGCATATCCCCCTATCATGTTGAGGTCACAAGACCACGTGACCATTCCCAGCCTTTCCCGTGAGTTCTCTGGATCCAAATGCGGTTTGCCACGCTTGCTCAGCAGGTGCTGCACCATCCTAGCCGGCTCTTCTTCCTTCTTCTTCCCTCTAACTTCTCAAGCTGAATAGCTGTCCCGTTCATTTCAATAATTTCTCACTTTTGAAGTAAACATGGAAAGCCCTCCAGACACCAATTGCCTCTGAGCTGTACCTCATGGGTTCTGATGAAGAGTGCTTGGGTATGCCCACCTACTTGTACGAATCCTTTTGCACATAGCCCCGTAACAAACTATTTATATAAATTCCCTGGGCTTGGGGAACGCATGCTAAGCTCCCTTTAAATAGTGCTGGATCTGATTTGCTGTGGATGTTCCAGCTGCCCTTGTCTACACACGTCTGAACAAGACCAGGTCGGCCCGGAAGGCCCTGGGATGCTCCCTGCTCTTCTCACTGTTCCAGTTGAGCTGGCTTCAGGGGAGAACCCCCAAGCCCCAGACTCACCCCATAGCTGACTGCCAAGCTGTGTCAGAGTGTGTGGCGACAAGGAGGAAGAGTGTCAGGGGCCGTGCCTGCTGCGCTGATGAAGAGCTTTGAGTCCTGGGGTGTCTACCAGTGTGTCCCTCTGTAGCCTTGCTTGTAGGGGAGGGGCCCTGTCAGGGTCAGAGCTGGGGAGGGGGAGCAGGCTCCGTTCTCTTGTCTTGTGGTACCCAAACCTGGAAGGACCCTGTCTCCTCCATCCCACAATCATCCTCATATATTAGTGACCCTAAACTAGGCCTCCTTTGTCCCCACTCTCCCAACCTGCTCGGCTTCCCCACTTCGGGTGACAACACAGATGTGGATGTCACTTGAGGCCTCACTCTCAGGAGACCAGGCCGTGACAGGGTTGCCCCAGGGGCAGCTTCCTGGAAGATATTTTAAAGACAGAGCCCACACCCAGAGCTCAGCGTCTTGTGATCTTAATTTGTGGCTTTGTCTGATGGGACCTGCTTCCCTCTGCAGCGACCTCCGGGCTGTTTATTTGGGGGAAAGGATATTCCCTGCCTTTCATGTCTGAGCGGTTTCCTCCTGTGAGTCCCCTGTGAGGTCTTCAGCAGACCCAGGGCTCCAGCAGGAGGGGTGGGGGGCAGGAGGGGCGAGCTCTTCCGGGAAGCAAGCCCTGGGGGATGCCAAGGAGTCGCACGGGCTCCGCCTTGAAGCTGTCCTTGGGGACCACCTCAGCCATGGTGGTGGGCAACCCCTCCATATCTGACTGAGAGGCTCAGCAGATCGTCTTGGTCTTGTGCTAATAAGATATTTTTTTTTTCCTTTAAAAGGAACTTTCCGTTGTTTGTTTTAAAAGTGAAATGTGCAATTTTTCCAACCGCAGGGGCGATGCTGGAAGAGGCTGTAATTTCTAGGATCCAAGTCAGAGCTTAAAAACATGAAGAAGAAAATGGAGGCAAAGGCCTTCCAATTAAAACAGGCCTCTTTATACCTCCCTCCAGGCTTTCTTTGGTCAGTCTTCATGGAGGGGCGTCGGCAGGATCCTTACAGTTTTTCCTTCTACCCCAACCTCTAATGAGCAAATTCTTCCATTCTTTTTCACTAATAATGAGATACCTACAGCTAATTAGACACCAGGGCCTGGTAGGATCTGAAGGTGAGAGGAGGGTTTCAATGATGCCCAGTCTAGTCCACACTGTGTACCACCCACCACCCACAGCCCTTGAACACAGCATGGCTCCTGCCCTGGGAACATGCAGCCTAGCCTGGAGCGGTAAGGCAGAGGGTCAGATGGAGTGTGGAGACAGGGACCAGAACTGTGGCTGAGTGGTTGTTCCTTAGCCTTCTTCCTCCTGTAATCAAATGTGGGCGCACACCAGGTAGGGTGCCAAGGTGAGGAAGAGGGAATCCCTGCTCAGGGGACCACGGTCCTTGTCAGGAGCCACTCCTCAATCTGGATCCAGGCAGGCAGACTGAGCACTGGGACACAGTGGTGGCGGCGTCACAGGCTCTGAAGAAGCAGCGAAGGAAGGGCTCCAGACTGGACCTTTCACTGACGTAAAGTCCCAGGGGAAGAACAGGAAGCCCGGGGCAGGCCTATGGAACTGAGCTTTGAGATGGACAAGGGTCATGTGTGTGGCAAAGAGGGGAATGGGGAGGAGGACAAGGGCCATCAGTCACTGCTCAGAAGACCTCAGAGCCAGGCCAGCCTGAGCACTCAGGGTCATTACCAGTCCTGACTCTACCTTCCAGAGCTTGCAGCCCTTGGCTGGAAGGTTTATGAGAATTGGCTTCTTTTCTGGTGTCTTGGCACTTTTCTTCAATGTCCTGATTGGAACCAGGGAGGCTGTAAGTGCAAACGTTTTTGTACCTTAGAGTAAATTATCCCTGCGTTCCTGGAGAAGGCCGTGCTGAAAGTGGTTCTTGTTTCCAGTGGCCCCCACTCTCCCCTCAGGAGACCCAGATTCCAAGCCGGCGCTACTATAAAGTTGATGAATGCATGCCAGGCCCTAATCCAATATGCAATCACCGTCCTCTCTCCTCTCCTTTCTGCAGGGGAAAGGAAGCTGGAGTTTTTAATAAGGTAATAGCGCTTCTTTTATATTTTCCTTTCATAAATTATAAGGAATCGAGAACAGAATACGGCAGCAGCTTGGCGCAGTGGGAAGGTTACTGAACTGGGCGGGAGTGTGAATTGGTGCAGGCACTTTAGGAGAGCAAATTGGCAATGTCTAGTAAAGTTGCAACCTAGTGGCTCCCCCCCCCCCAGGCCAGCTCCCCGGAGACGCTCGTTCGAAGACACTGTAGTGTTGTCAAAGACAGCAATGTACTGGGGGCAGGGGATGAGACTGTTGATGGGGAAACATGGAGGCTGTGTCCCCCAAATACTTCAGTGTTGTGACAGTGAAAACACATGGAGGGAAAAGCAGTCACCGGTAAAGAGAAATGCATCACAGCATCGGAGATGTTGCAGTGAGTGGACCAACACTTCATTTACCAACACAGTACAGCCTCAAACACTCAACAGCAGCTTGCAGGGTGTGGACGACCTCACGGTGTTTACGTTAAGTTTGAAAAACCACAAGAGGATCCCACACACTGTTTCTAAATGCACATGTGCATTGTAATCATGTGAAAATATGAAGATGTCTCAATGCATTGGTAAAGGCCGAGCCCAACATGAGTGTGATCCCTGGACTCACGTGGTGGAAGGGGAGGACCAACTCCCATGAGTTGTTCTCTGATCTACACACACACACACACACACACACACACACACACACACACACACACAAATAAAAACAAATAAAAATGGGTTGGACCTGGAGAGATGGCTCAGTGGTTAAGAGCACAGGCTGCTCTTCCAGAGGAGCTGGGTTTGGATCTCAGCACCCATACTGGGTGGCTTACAACTGCTGGTAACTTAAGTCCTGGGAGATCCAGCGCCCTCTTCTGGCTTCCATGGGCATCTGCACACATGCGTAGCATTCACTCTCACATGCAGGCAGACATACACATAAATAAAAATTTAAAAAAAATTTGATATGGAGACACCAAATTCATAGTAGTAGTCCCCTGGAAAGATGTGAAGAGGGGACTTTCACAGGGACCTGGGAGAATATGGGGGACATTCGACTGGGTCATGTATTTTATGTAGCAGAAGTATGACCAACATCTCACAAATTGTGAAGCAAAAAATGGCAGCCAATATTTGCACAATGCAGAAACCTGATTGAGCTGGGCCTGGTGTCACAGGCCTGCAATCCAGCCCTGGGGAGGGGGAACAGGAGAGTCAGGAGTTCAAGTTGATCTTGGTACACTGTAAGTTTGAGGCTGGCCTGGGCTACATGAGACCCCATCTCAAACAAATGAATGACTGTTCTTGGTTAAGATGCAGGAAATGGATATATTATCATATTTTCCAGTGTTCAGGATCCCTGGCTGTACTTCAGCTCTGTCACCATATGACTTTGGGCATGCCACACTCTTGTTTGGGTCTCAGCTTCCTGTCCTGTAGAATAGGAGGTTTGTATCCCAGGGCGGCTATGAATGCAGCCCAACGGGCACGTCGATGACAAGGTCACACGCCACTGATCACCCACTGATCACTTTGTGGCTGGAAGATCTAGAAAGTAGCTTTGAGGTGACAACGAAGGAAGCCTGGGGGTGATGACATCATGAACGTTCCAAGCACATGTCCAGTGAGGTGGAGGAGGGAGCGTCAGTACAGAACACCCTGTCAAAGGGGCCTGGCTGGCACCTCTTTCAAGCCTTCTGCTCAAGTCCTCAAAACAGGGAGCTGCCTAGAGCATGGGGTGCATGGCTGTCTCCATGATCATTGACAATTTGCTTACTGATGAGAAGATGAGGAAGAGAGTCCTTCTTCTCTTGGAGGGACTTTGTGGCAATCTGAGTGGACTGTGTCTTGAATATGCTATCTGCTGAGCCCAGGGCACTTTGATTTTGTTCTCTTTAAAGTCCTTAGGTCCAGCGGTCCGGCATAAGTAGGTTTTCTTATTGAGCTAGCTCTGTGCATTCTTCCATCCTTAGAAACCGTGTTTACTTTGGGAGCACAGACACTTTCTCTAGCTATACATAAGTGTAAATTTTAATCATATGTATTTTCCGAATTCCTGATTCTATGGTGGGTGTTGAGGGACACAAAACTCCCACTCTCACAGTTTATATTCTGCTGGGACATGGTGGAAAAGGCTCAGTTAATTAATAAGATGATTTAGAATGATGTGACGTGATGGAGATAGGTCGCATGGGTCAGCGGAGGAGAACGGCTGAATGCAGAAAATCTTCTGGAAGGAAGTGACTTTGGGCTGAGTTAGCAATGGAGGGAGGGAGCTACACTCTCTCTGTAGGGCTGTGGGTAGAGCTGCAGGGAGTTCATGGGATGATTTCAGCTCACAGGTCTTGGGTGGGGGGACAGCTGTGATGATGCAGAGGTGAACAGGACACCCTTTGGGCCTGGTATACTGGATGTGGGGTTTGGGAGAAAGGCTGACTACAGACGAGGTCTTGCATTTTTAAAATTGTTTCTTTTATTTTTGAGATTATAATTACATCATTTCCCCTTCCTTTCTTCCTCCAAACCCTCCTATATGCCCCTCTTTGCTGTCTCTCAAATTCACGGCCTCTTTTTCCATTAATTGTTGTTACTTTCAAACACACACACACACACACATACACACACACACACACACACACACACACACACACACACACACACTCACATTCCTAAATATAACCTGCTGAGTCTGTATAGTGTTACTTTTAAGTGTATTTCCAGGGTTGACCATTTGGTACTGGATAACCAATTTGTGTGCTCTTCCCTGGGGACGACGGTTTCTCCTGCGCTCAGCATTCCTTCGTTTCCTGTAGCTCTTTGGGTGGGGTTGAGGCCTCATGGTCTCTCTACCATCCACTCTGCAATGTCTGTATCGCTGCTGTCCTTGTCAGGTTGTGTTTAGGTGGTCGTGGTGAGACTGTATGGGTGCAGCGTCTGATGTCACTAGACGAGGCAGTTTCACAGGTCATTGATCTCTGGCTCTTACATTCTTTCTGGCCCCTTTTCTACAGTGTTCCCTGAGCCTTGGATTCAGGAGTTGGTTTGTGGATGTATCCACTGGGACTGGGTTCCACAACTCCACGTTTGATTGGTTGTAGTACTCTGTAATAGTCTCTGTCTGTTGAAAGGAGAAGTTTTCTTGATGAGGGGGGAGGGTGACACTTATTTGTGGGTATAAGGACAAATATTTGGAGTGTAGTTAAGGATTATTCTGGTTTTTTTAAAGTGGTGGTCATAGGTTCTCCTCCAAGACCTATGACTTCACTAGCCCTGGGGAGTCGGCTACCAGGTTTCCAGTACCAGGCATGGTTTCCCTCTTGTTGACTGGTCATTTAGTTCAATTAGAGAGCTATTGGTTACTGCCAAGATGTGTGCCACTCCTGCACCCCTAGTGTTCTCATGCCATGCTGGTAATTGCTGTTGATAGTTGTCAGAGCTGGGTAAGGCTGTTGGTTGCTCCTCTCTTGGAAAGCTTACATAGTGCCTCTGGTACCATGGTAGCCAGTCTTCAGGGAGGAACATTCAGGTCAGTTCCAACTCAGGGACCACTGGGCCTTGTGTCTGAAGTGCGTGGTGTCTTTAGCAACAGGGACTTACCTTCCACCTCTGGGGGCAACCAAGGGCAATTAGCAATAGTCTGTGATGTCTGGGGAGTCTCTTGGACAACCTTGACCAACAACTAAAAAGAGGGTTCCTCATGGCTGGTGTGAGGGTTTTCGTTAGACAGTCTTTGGCTCTTGGGGGGAGCATTGTCAGTCCAGGAGTCCTTACATTTTGAGTTCTCACCCTTGGGTGAATGTTGGGTTTGTTTACTGCACTTGGGGAAAAATTATGTGGCAGAGATGAGGTTGTCTTCTGGCTATGTGGTGTTTGGATTAGACAGAGAAAAGAAGGTGTCGTGGAAAGAACTGGATTCTTCAGCGTGACACTCACTGTGGAAGTGATTCTGTTCTATTGAGAGACCTGGTAGGAATGATCTAGAACTAAATTCAACATGGAATGCTTCCTCAGAGGAGGGAAAGCCATCAAAAGAGACCGAGAGAGCACATGGGAAAACCAGCCAGTCAAGGGTGATGTCACAGGATGGAGACAGAGTATGAAGGAAGAGGCAGGTCAGCCATGCCCAGTGCCTCTGCGAAGCCAGGGGAGGAAACAGAAGTGATAACCGCATTTGGCAGGGCAGGATCACTGGTGACTTCAGCAAGCAGTGAGGAAGCTTCCGGAAATGGGATCTAGAGTGGGTGCAATTAGAGCATGTGTCCCACAATCCTCAGGGAGGAGGGAGCAGACCATATGGCTCTACTCTGCCACATATGAGGGCACAAGAACGTCCTCCATCTGAGCTGAGCCGACTGAATTCCTCACATCAGCACAGAGAACTTGAGATTCAGACTCCTGTACAACAGTTAGCGGCTCTAGGTCTACAGGAACTGTTTTGATCTGAATGTCAGGGTGCAGGGATTAAGTTACTTTATTCATTACTGTGACAAGATAGACAATAAACACAAGTCAAGAAAGGGAGACGTGGTTTATCTTGGTTCAGTTTGAGACATAGCCTGTCAGGGCAGGGCAGGCATGAGACAGGAGCCCGAGGTGACCAGTTACATTTCATCTGTAATCAGGAAGCGGAGAGATGTAAATGCTGGACTCAGCTTGCTCTTTCATTGTCTGGGACCTAAGCCCCTGGTCTAGTGCCACCTACAGTTAGGGTGGGCTTTCCACTCCAATTAACCTAAACCTATACAGCCTCTCATGGGCGTGCTAGAGACTTGCCTTCTGGGTGACTCTGGCTTCTGTGCTATTGGTGATCAACAGCAGCTATCAACCACTGTCTTTATTCCCACGCAAACGTAGGTGCGGGGGGGGGGGGGGGGGCCGGGACGACACACACACACATGCTCTTTTCCACACTGTTTCCTGCTCTGTGTGCTGCCTCTGCTGGTGTGTGTGTGTGTGTGTGTGTGTGTGTGTGTGTGTGTGTGTGTGTGTGCTAGTGGTGGTTGCACCACGTCCCTGCAGTGGATGTTGTATCTTGAAGCATCACTCGGGCTGTGGCAATCGCTAGGGTGTGTGCAGGCTGCTTCTGGGAGCACCTAGTTAACCTGCAATGAGATTTCCAGCTGGGGCGATGGGTAGGCTGCATGGGCACAGGGGGCTGACTTAGCCACTTCCAGGGATCCTCCCTCCACCCTCTGGCTGTGCCTGTCCCTGGAAGAGGCTCTCTCTGTACCATCTGTTGCCCAGCCTGTGAAATCACCAATTTCTGGAGTCTGGTGGTCTCTTTTGTCTTCTCCTTGTCTGAGGATCATGGCATGCCGGCTCATCAGATGTGTGCCTTTTGTGTTTTCCTAGCTGGTTGTAGGAACTCAGCCGTCTTTTCTGCCTCCACACAGCTTGACTGTTCTGGCTTTAGAGTCTTGGGATTTTGCTGTTAGTGTCAGAAGTGGGCATAATTATTTCTTCCTGATTATCTTCCTTTTTCTAGGGAGACAGGTGGGACCCCTGGGGCTTGCTGGCCAGTCACCCTAGCCTAATCAGGGAGTTTCAGGGCTTGAGGAGACAGTGCCTGAGGAATGGCGTCCAAAGGTTGTCTTCTAGTCTCCACATGTATGTGTGAATAAATGCGTGTCCACGCACAGGAACACCCACACATGTATACGTGCATAAATGCTAAAAAAATGAAAAAGATAATTACACATTTAATTGTGGATTTGCGGAGCTGAGCTCTCGTCTCCTCAGCTGAGAAAGCACAAAGAGTCTGATTCCCCCCTGTTGTTCTGTGGCTGAGGGCTTGGCAGATTGAGACGCTCGGTGACTAGAAGCGATTTCATAGCCTGTCATGTATGACGCACAGAAAAGGAGACTTGACTGCCATGAGTCTCTAAGAGCCTCAAGAGCCAGATCTGGGGTCAGAGGTTTCATGGCCTTAGAATCTGAAAGCAAGTCAGGCTTTCAGAGAAAAGAGGACTCACAAGCAAGTGTGTTGAGAGCTTCCTGGGACCCACGGCAGCAAATGCTGCCATTTGACGTTAATCATCCCTTGACCAAATGCTGATTCCCCAGGGGGTTCCATTGCATCTGCTTTCCTGAGCTCTGGATCAACAGTACTGGGAAGGCTTGCTCCAGGTGGGTTTCAGCACCAATTTCTGACGTGGTCACCGCTGAGCACTCTCAGCTTCTCCACCTAGAACCTCGCCATCTTCTATCATTTGCTTACCTGGTCTTTGCAAGTAGACAGATGTTACTGTGTGTTTATGTGTGCCTGTGTCTGTGCCTGGGTGTGTGTACGTGGGTGCATGCTTATGTGTGTGCACACGAATGTGTACGTTGAGGTCAAGGGACAGCCTTGGTGTTACTTCCCAGACACCATTTACCTTTATTGAAACAGGGCTTCTTGCTGGCCTAGAACCTGTCAGATAGGCGAGGTTGTCTAGCTGACAAGTCCCAAGGGTTCTTGAGTCTCCAGCTTTTCATTCTTGGGATTATCAGGGTGTGCTGTGCACATCTGGTTGTTATGTGTGGGTGCTGGGCATCAAAGTCTGGTTCTCACGCTTGCATGGGAAGCGCTTTACTGAAGGACTTATCTCTACAGACCCTGGGGGGACTGTTTTTTAACATGTACAGTTGCTTGTAAAATCCCACTTCTGTCTGGAACCCATGGAACTCCCTGTTTGTCTCCAGGGCTCCATCTGTGTGGCCTTTACCCCTCCGCACCTCACATTTCCATCTATAAAACAGGAGTAGTGACATCCGTCCGCTGTGGCAAAGATTGAATGAACTTTAAATATGAATGCACTTCCTATATGTACTAGCTTAAGTCATTTTAAACACCCTCTCCTTTTCTTTTTCCACCCCAGAAGGTTCAAGCCCATTATCTGGTTTCCTCTGCCATTCCATCATCAGAACATAGTGACAGGCCATGGTCGGTACCAGCAACTTTTAATTCCTTGAACCTTAACACAACGTGCAAAAGCATTTTCCTCTGGCTTGGGAGAAAGCAAAAGAGCATGATGAATGTGAACTGCCGGGGCTTAATTATAATGTATAATTATATATTTATGACATATTAATACTGTTGTTACTTTTATTTTGCCCTAGAGGGGAATAAATGACCTAATTCTCTTTCCATTCTTCCCCTGGTTGGAGTTTTTGCTGGGTCGGCTTCCCGGCCCATTTTCTGTCTTGTAAAACATCTCAGGTGATGAAACCTAGGAGTCGGGTGAACCACCCGAGGAAACTCAGGCCTTCTGGAGAAAACAGGCCGTTGCTATGGCAGTGGGCTGGGGACTGTATTTGTTTAACATCGGTATTCTTGCCTCGTGGAGCCCAGCGGCCTGTTATTTCCACTGGGCATGAGCCAGCACCTCGTTCCTCCCTGCTGTGTTCAACCTTGAACACATCTCTGCAATTGTGTTTCACTCGAGGATTATCAAAATGCAGAGGAGAAACACCCGAAAAGGTGTTGGGCGCGGGGCTCGGTGCTGTGTTCGCCCAATCTGCCACGGAGCTAAGGCTGATTGGGAAGCTGGCCAGGGGCTCGGGAGAGCAGGCTAGCTCTTCTTCTTGGGGTTTGAGAACCTGCTGCCTATGGGGGGGGGGTTCAGGCTTGTTTGTTTCTAAGCCCCCAAGCAGACACCAAACCAACAAGTGGTTCTCACACCTCCCTCAGCTGTCAGAGAACCTGGGATCTGGGCTTGAGAAGCTGTGATCTCCTCTGTCAGAACCAGCCAAGCCCCATTGCCTGGACAGTCTTGAACAAGTCTCGAAGATGCTCCCCCTTTTTTCCCCACAAGGGGAGACATTACCTCAGCTGCTAGAAGCAGAAGACAGTCATATCAAGTCCTGAGTGATAAAATTGTCTTACCTCAGCCCAGCTTTGGGAAGAATTGAGCAGGCAAGGCGAAATTCTGAGTCAGCTTTTCTCTGTCCGCCATCACCCTAGAGACAAGCTTGGAGCCTGGCCACAGCCAGGGGTGAGGCATTGGGTGAGGACAACTGTGGAGCCACTCCACCGGTCACTGCTTCCCTCACATCTGGCCTTTTCTGGCCCTGATTCAGTAAACCCTTTGCAGAGGGCTTTTCTTAAGAGAGAGTCTCTAGCCAGGGCTGGCTTCTGATCTTACTGACTCCACCTAAATTAGGGAATTACAGGCTCAGTTTATGCTGTTGTGGGGCCGGAACCCCAGGCTTTGTGCATACTAGGCAGGCATTCTAAGTGGGTTACATCCCTAGCATCCTAGATGGAGACTTGAAGGAAGAAGGGCAAGGATGGCCGGAGAAGGGCCAGGAGGTGTGCAGAAGTCTTTGCTCCGATATTTAGACGGTACCCTTTCCCCTCCCACGTTTATTCATTCATTTATTTTGTGTTTGTGCATATGCACACACACTGTGGTGTGCATGGCGAGCTCAGAGGACTTGCGGGAGTTAATTCTCTCCTTCCACCATGTGGACTCCAGGGACTGAGTTCAGTTCATCAGCCTTGGCGGCAGCAAGCACTATCTCCCACTGAGTCAATTCACAGGCCCGGGAGACCGATACAGTCCTCTGTGAGGCCAGAAGGAAGCCACACTTTAGCAGACATGGAGAAGCCACCAAGCTGCTGTGGAAGCAGTCACTCTAGGGTCAAGTTCCTTGTGGAAACTCCAGGCTGCCAATTGCCTTACCTTCTCTACAGCATGGCCAGGGTGGGTGTGAGGTCCCCATCTGGTCCTGAGAGAATTGGCTGGGAGGAAACCCCCAAACTGGAGATGTCTAGAAGTAACTGGGAAGAGAGAGACAGAGATCCAAAGCTCAAGCCCCAACTTGAGATGGGGATGTGTGCCTGGAGGCTGAAGCGGGACTCTGGGAGTAGACAGGTCTGAGAGGGGGCTGTCCGGGGGAGAGACTGTCTGTGAAGCTGGGGTGTGGAACACAGGGTCTGAGGGTGTAGTGAACTGGGGTAGACTCGGTCACAGTGTGTGTGTGTGTGTGTGTGTGTGTGTGTGTGTGTGTGTGTGTGATTTCAACACTGTTAAAGAGATGGGGATACCGAGAAGCTGGGACCCATCAGGATCATTTGGGGGCCACTTCTGCCCCGCCACAGAGCACTCCCTCCCTCTTCTGTGAAAAGCCATATTTTTATTAATATTTGAGAATTTCATACATGCATAGAATGTTTTTGGTCACATTCACTCCCAATCCTCCCTGTAATTCCTCCCAGATCCACTCTACCCTCTCCCGACTTCATGACCTCTCCTGCTCCCTCCGCCAGCCTCCCGATTCCAATTGCTGCTGCCCATGGGTGTGGAGGGTCATCCCCTACAGCAGTGGTTCTCACCCTTCCCAATGCTGTGACCCTTTAACACAGCTCCTCATGTTGTGGTGACCCCAACCATAAAATGATTTTCATTGCTGTATCATAACTGTAATTTTGCTGCTGTTACGAATTGTAATGTAAATATTTTTGGAGCTAGAGGTTTGCCAAAGGGGTTGTGACCCACAGGTTGAGAACCATGCACTAGAACATGGGTGGTCAACATGGGGCCACACCCTTGGAGACGACCGACTCTTTATCCCCAGAAACTTTCAGCAGCCAATAGCTCCTCTGGGAGGGGTGGGGGCTCCTGAGCTCTTCCCCATTCCATGCCGGCATGTTGACTGGCCTGAGCATGTGCAAGTCACCACGCTGCTGTGTGTTCCTGAGAGCACCAGTCTTGTCGTTTCAGGAAGAGCCTGCTTCACCGCAGAGTGAAAGCATCCCTCAAAGCAGTGGTTCTCAACAACCGGTGAGTCGAGACCCCATGGGGTCACCCATCAGATATCCTGCATGTCAGATATTTACATTGGGATTCATAGCAGCGGCAAAATTACAGTTAAGAAGTAGCAAGGAAAATCATTTTCTGGTTGGGGTCACCACAACATGAGGAACTGTAGTAAAGGGTCGCAGTGTTAGGAAGGGTGAGAACCACTGTCTTAAGAGTTTTCCTCAGCCCTGACCGATCACAGAACTCCGGAGCAGCTGTGACCTTGATATCAGAAGACCCTGATTCTAATCCTGATTCAGTTTCATCACTAGCTCTTGGCCTCGATTTGACCTCTTACAGTGCTGTTTTCCTCACCTGGAAAGCAGTGGGATGAGGGTACTGTGGAAAACAATATAAGACCTATTAATAGCATCTTGGTGGTTAATTGACATAAACTTTCCCACCTCCTGACTCTGGGAAGGCACTGTGGTTTGTTTAGATGGTAACAGTGTGGCAGAAGTGACATTGTACCGTACAGCTGAGACCTGGCGTGCCTTCTCCCATTTACCATTCTTCCCATGAAGTCTTGCCAGGCTGAGGGTGACAGCACGTGTCTAAGCTACAGCCATCCGAAGCCAGACACAGCCACATGAACTCTCAACAGACCAGACGGGCCAATCTCCCAAAGAAAGAGCCCCTCGGAGGGATTGAGTCTGAGGACAGTTGATCGTTAAGTGGTAACAGCTAATTGACACAGAGTTGGTGGAGGAGACTGGCAAGCATCAATCAGTTAGAACTAATCATTAAGGGCGAAGTCACGGCTTAGCCCTAGGCTATGGCAACAACACATATAATCAGGCGGGATGAGGAAGCCAGGGAGGCTCTTCCTTTGGCCATGCTTTTGGAGCAGGAAGATGGGATAGCACATCCAAATAGCATGCTAGTCAAGTCTTTGGTAGACTTTGAATTTCCGAATAACACAGTATTAGTGTGTGAGAGGCAATCTCTAATAGGAAAGCAATCCTTATTTGAGGTTAAAAAAACATAATTTATTGCAACAATAAGTGAAATTTTCCCTCTATGGGATCTGCCAAGGTAGCATACAGGGCTGTAAAGGGGCCAGTTTAGAATGAGACTCCTCTCTCCTGGTTTGTTGATTTGCCAGAGATGCCTCCAAGAGTGGACTCAGATGCCTGATGGCATCCCCAGGTCACTGAGCTGTGAGGCAGCCTGGGGCTTCCCTGGGGTTTGCTGAGCAGAAGGAAGTAACCGTAACCGACTTGTCTGGGGCTGGGTGTGGGTAGCTGAAGGAAGTGTAGGGCTGTCTCTAGGCACAGTGGGCATTAGCTGATCACTGTCCAAAGTATGTGGTGAACAGGGCTCCAAGCTGCTGGTCTGTGCTGCCAAGTCCCATAAAGGGGACAGGAAATAAAAGTGTCATTGAAGGGACAAAGAGGAGTGACAGAAAGGGTCCTGGCATTATTCTAGTGATTAGAAAGGGCCCACGTGCAGAAATACAGACTCTCTTAGCACTAATAAAGTTGGGTATCATGGCAGGTTTGGTTGGATGGGAGCAGGGACTGGGCCTGCGTGGCTCTGGGAACCTTCAGCAGACATGGGCGAATGGAAATAAGTATAGCATCAAACTGTCCAGTGTGGGCAGCAGTGAGTTAGCAACGGTCTCTAACAAATATCCAGTGCGTTCAAAGCCAGGAATCCGGAGCCTCAAAGGTGCAGGGGTGTCTAGCCTCTTGACATTGCGACATGGTGCTGCCACCTACCAGTGGGTTGGGCTGCATTCACAGCTATCCTGGGGCGCGTGGGTCCTTTGGGCTGCGGGTTGGACATATTTGACTAAGTACCAAGATGGGCAAGAACAGAAATCGGAAGGCTTTAGGGGTAGTGGGAGCGAGGCCTCTCGTCCCTGTGTCCATCTTGGAATGTCATGAGTGGCTCTCCGAGAGCCTACCACATCTTCTACCCTAATTTTCGGTGATTTGGTGACTTTATGGAGGAGTTAAGAACAGCCAGGCCACCCTTCTCCATCCACTCAGTTCAGAACTTCAGTGGGCCTTGCCTTGCGGGAAACCCGGGGCAGTGTCCGTAGACAGCGTTCTGCAGGTTCCACAACGGTTGTTCCTTACACTAGGGCTGAGCCTGAGGCCTGAAAGGTTCGGGATTCTGCCTAGGATGGAAGACTTACTCTGTCACACTCTCCACAGAAGTAATACTCTCAATACAACCACTGCTGCCCAGACAGGATCTGCCTCTTTGTGTGCATGTCTCATTTCCTCCAGGCTCGGTCTTGGGGCTCCCATGAGAACCCACCACACAAACAGAGAAGACGATGTCAGGGTAGGGCAGGAACATTTCAGAGGCTTCTCCCTGGTGGAGAGATTAGAAAAAACAGCCTTCCTTCTGGGTGCATCTTGGCCGGCACAGCGCCCACATCAGGACACAAGGCTTGAGTGGGGTACATGCTTGAAGTTTGCCCCGATGTGTGTGACTTCTGCTCCCAGCCCGTGTCTGCACAACCTGCCTGCTCCAGATGGCCTCACACTCAGCCTTGCTCCAGTAAGTTATGGAAGAATAGGAGTCGAACTGGGTGGCAGGGAGTGTGGCGAGCTGGGGGAGGAAGAGGGCACGAGGAAAGGCCTGGTGGTTTCTTTGAACTACCTGCCACTTGCTCTCTAAGGGACTGAGGGGAACAGGTGAGTTGGAGGAACCTCGTCTTTCTCTAGTAGCTATCAAGGGGGCTCTTTTCTCTGAGAAAAAGAAAAAGGGTAGTAGGCAGATCAAGTTAAACACAAACATGCCAACAGTGAGCTCTTCCATAAGTAGGCTCAGAGAGATGACAAGAAGCATGTGAAGTATGTCCAGGCCGGGGACAGGTGTAACCTTCTGAGCTCCAGGGAAGGCACAGCTCAACACCACCTAACTCCAGACAGCTCGCTTCCTCACTGCACAGCTCCAGAGCTGGCTGACAAGGGACAGAGTCCCCTGTGTTTTTCTGTCCCATGCCTGTGACATCACCGCCTCACATGTCAGACAATCACAACGTTTAGAAGATTCATTCAGCTTTCTCATTACGTTTCTATGGGCGTTTTCCCCCATAGTGACAGCCTTGCCAAAACAATGTTAAAAACAGACCCGGTAATATTTTTCCCATTTGTAGGCAGACATGAATGTTTAACGGTGTGCATGTCTGACAGATGCACAGAACTTTAGGATTGGGCCCTGAATGCTACACAGTCATAGACAGTGTGTTTGCCAGAAGGACTTTCTTTTTCCAGTGATGCAGAAACCAAGTTCTGGGCTTGGTTTACCTCGGGAAAACCTGTTAGCAAAGACTTGCTAGCAAAACCTGTTAGCCACTTTGTTTTCTTAGAAGAAAATGTTTGTTTTATCAATGCACCACAAATTGGGGGATAAAAATAGATGTAGGAAAAAAAATCAGAAGTAGTTAAACCTGGCTATTTTCACTCACATCAGCTTAGATGGTAAATCCTCAAAACTCAAGCATCTGGCTCTTGGAGTCTAGAATTATTCCAAAGCTAGCCAGCATGCTATGCAGGTCTGGGGCTGCCCAGCATGGGGAAGGGATACATAGGCGATAGCTAAGAGAGTGGTTATGACCGGAGAGATTCCCACATTCTCTCCACACATACACACGCACAAAAAACATGTAGCGTTTCACAGCCTGGAATTCTCAGCAAGTTTGGCCTGTAGCAAATGCAGCTGTGAGGGCTGAGGGTCTAAGAAGCGCCAGAAAGTAACTTTAGGACGTGTCTCCAGTGTGCCTGTTAGTGTGTCAGTGGCTTCTAATGACAATAAAACAACAATGTCTAGCCTAGCTGGTCTGTAAGAACCTTTGGGCCATTGTTGGGTCCCACTGGCCTTTTGGAGACATACAATTTGGCCTCTAAATATTGGTAGAATGAGACACCAGTATTTCCTTTGTTCCTTACTCTATTTAAAAAAAATATTTATTATTCTTAACCCTCCTCCCTCCTGCCCTCTCTCTCTCCTACTCTCTCTCTCTCTCTCTCTCTCTCTCTCTCTCTCTCTCTGTGTGTGTGTGTGTGTGTGTGTGTGTGTGTGTGTGTGTGTACTCATGCACATGAATGAAATGCCCACAGAGATCAGAAGAGGGCATCAGATCCACCAGAGCTGGAGTTAACAGATGGTTGTGAGACACCCAACATCCGTGCTGGGAAGAAGTCGGGTTCTCGGGAAGAGCAGGCAAATGCTCCTAATTGTTGTGCTCTCTCTCCAGCCCTGCCCCCA
This sequence comes from Peromyscus eremicus, assembly GCF_949786415.1. Lineage (NCBI taxonomy): Eukaryota > Metazoa > Chordata > Mammalia > Rodentia > Cricetidae > Peromyscus > Peromyscus eremicus. Next base: position 58,602,427 of record NC_081432.1, on the reverse strand, counting down.
CTCCAGGTCCACTTTTTTGTTACCAGCTGGAATTGGCCAACTGAAGATGGTTTATACATTCAGCCTTTAAACACAACACTTACGACTACCTGAGTCACCCAGTCTGGAACTTTTGAACCTCTAGAAGTATATCACACAACAGACATTTTTCTCTGGAGGCCGAGGCAGTCAGGTAGATGGGGATTAACTCTCTGCTTCCCCCAGGCCCTGAAAATTATTTTGACCCCAATGCTTAAGTCATGGGTTTCATGTAGACACAGCTTAACTGAGTCATTAAGAATTTTATTGGTTAAAGTAGGCATATATTTTTCCTAGTAGACGTCATGACATAACCGTAATAAAAATGTAATATCCAAGTAATCACTGTAATGTAATTATAGTTTGGTCATAAAGTGAGATTAGAGGTCTGAGGTGGCTGGTTGCGGGTGTGCATGTTAACGTCTGACTACGGTCTGCTCTCGTACAGTTCATCACCTAACCAGGTGGCTGCGAGCCCAGCTGAGCCAGCACTTTCTAGGCGTCTTGTTTACTCCATCTGCCTCTCTGGCACTGTCATCCTGCCTGCCTTAGGTACCTAAGCATCGTGGTCACTGAAACGATTTTATATAGACAGCAAGAGGGTCTATATAAAGGGGGTAAGGATGGCCCTTGTGCTTCCTGGGGAAGGGGCTGGAATTCAGGTGGGTTTGTAACAGTTACTTTCTCCTTCATGGCATCCCAACGCTCAGCATCTTCTAGTTGAAGTACCTGGGGCCTGTGTGCCTGCAATCTGCTACAGTGTTAGCCTATTCTGGCTTTCGGAGGGAAGAAAATACCCAAACAAAAAGAACTGTTTTAGGCATTTGACCAAAATATTACTCTAAATAAAAGAATCTAAGAGTTTGTCATCATTGGAGACAGTCTTTAAACTATAATGAATGAACTTCCATTGTCTGCTGTTTCTTGATAGCATGGACCACAAAAAAGATAAAATAGAGGCAAAAACAACAACAACAACAAAACAAAAAAAAAGACTAAACCATTTGAGTCCAAATAATGAAAAGTGTTTACTTTCCACAATGTCATTTTTCATTGTTAAAGGCTTGAGATAAATTAAGTGGAAAATTCTAGAGACAATTCCTAAGGTTTAAAGTGCATACAATTCTGAGGGTCATGAATCTCATGCCATCCCACCTGGTCCTGGCTGTGATATGCACATCACTTTTCCAGTGTGACCACGTTGATGGACCACCTGCTCCCTAGCCACCCAGTGGCTGTCCTGGCCGTCAGCTCCACTGGCAGGGGCCCAGGTGCATCTTTTCAAGTGACCCCTGTTCACCCAGTGAGGGCAATTTTAGTGCAGTGTGCTGTCGCTGTCCTGTTTTATTATTGTCACTCATCTCCGATTGTGCTAATCCAGAAATTAACTAAATCGTGGGTGTGTGTCCTATCTCTGTTACATTGTTGTGATAAAACACCCCACAGGAAATCAATCTAGGGGAGAAAGGGTTTGTTAATCTTACAATTCCAGGCTACAGTCTGTCATTTCAGGAAAGTCAAGGCAGTCTGTTGAGGGCAGAAAGAGTATGGATGTATGTGTGCCCATGCTCGGCTCCCTTTCCCACCGCTTACATAATTCAGGACCCATAAAGGGAACGGTGATACCCACATTCAGCATGGGTCACCCCAGCCCAATGATCCCAGTTAAAGGAAGTCCCTCACAGGGATGCCCAGAGACTGGCCTCATCTAGAAATCCCTCACTGAGACTCTTGGAAGGTGATTGTACATTGTGTCAGGTTGACAACAGTTAAAATGGACCATGACAGCATTTCTGCACAGGGAAGAAGAAGGCTGAGCCAGAGGTTGGCAGGAGTGGCCGACGCCAGACTGAATGTATGGGATCAGGAAAGAGGAGCTTTTGAATAGACTAATCGGGATTGCTGGCTTTTACTTGGCGTCTCCTCTTGGGCTGCTGAAGAAATGTTATTTTTTCCTTAAACTTCGCTCTCATTAATCTTGTGTTAAGAGGGGTCTAACCCTGTTGGGCAAGCAGGTCGTTTCGGTTCCAATTAGCATATATTTCCGGAGGTGTTGAGTGGGTGAAGGGAAGGAAGCCCCAGCGTTTCTAAACTACGGACCTTGAGGGACTTGTAGGAAGGTGTCTCTGACATGCACGTAATAGGACTGACTGAGAAAGCTCCAGTAAGTGGGAAGTTATGGTTGGCTCTGGTGATTTATGCTAAACAGAATAAACTGTGATGGAAACATAAAATACTTTTAAGCTCACGCTCCTCTTACTCAATACAGATGAAACTCAATTTTCTTCCTTCAAAAGTAGTAGACATTTAGAGAACCAAGAGTCGCCATAGGAAATTGGTGTGTGCTGTTCTCATGCTGGCTATGGGGACTCTGGTTAGGAACTGAAATGCTCTGAGGTCTCAGCTTAAACTTGACCGTGTGGTGCCCCCAAGTAAAGAGCATCTGACGAGAACACGAAGAGGCTGATGAGTTGAGCAAGAATGTCAGAGATGGACCTTCAGTGGCCAAAGTGATCACTGTCCAGGTATCGGCAGTCTGGTTACCTAGCCAGACACGGAGGAACTAAAGTAGGAAGCTTATTTTGGGAGCAGATGGGTCAACGCCTATACCTGTGATGAGGACAGAAACAGGAAGTGTTGAGTTGGCTTGGTTTACTCTGACAGGCACAGAGAAATAAAACCTGTGTTTATGAACCAGGAAAGCACAGAGTTGGCCCAGAAATGGGGAGGGGGAGAGGTGTTATTTTCGTGCTTCTGAAAACTTGTAACAAATAACACAAAGTTTCAAAACTAGAATTAAAAACTATTTTTAAAAGGTTTTGATTAACACAGAGGGCTAAAATAAACTCCTGACAATTCTGACTTATAACTATGGCTCCCTCTGCCCGTGTTCTATGTAAGTGCCCCCTTAGCAATCTCAACAGTGAGACTCTTAAGACCATGGAGGTCACGAAAGCTTCCACTTAGTAGACAGGCAAGCCAAGGCCCAAAGTTAAAGCCACCACACAGTTCGCTGGGGTAGGGACGGGATATATGGCAGGATTGAATTTGTGTGTGTGTGTGTGCCTGTGTGCAAAGGTCAGAGGTTGGCATCAGGCAACTTAATTGTCCCCATTTTATTTTGAGACAGTTTCTTTCACTGAACCCAGTGTTTGCCATAGACTGGATGGCCAGTCATTTCCAGGGATCTGCCTGGCTCCCTTCTATCCCCAGCTAGTGTTATAGACAAATGTGACTATGCTTAGATTTTTTTATAGCGTGCTGGGGACCTAAACTCAGGTCCTCATGTTTGCATGGAAGATTCTTAACCAGGTGAGCCATGTCCCAGCTCCTTAGCTTGAATTTCTTAGTGTCAGACCTAGGAAGACACAGACCTTACTGTAAAGTAGCCAAACGACTTCTGGTGAGAACTTACTCAGAGGTTTACCCCAGCGTCACCCTCACAGCAGCGTCGTCTCTGCACAGCAGCGTCGTCTCTGCACAGCAGCGTCGTCTCTGCACAGCAGTGTCGTCTCTGCACAGCAGTGGCGTCTCTGCACAGCAGCGTCGTCTCTGCACAGCAGCGTCTCTGCACAGCAGCGTCTCTGTACAGCAGCGTCGTCTCTGCACAGCAGCGTCGTCTCTGCACAGCAGCGTCGTCTCTGCACAGCAGCGTCGTCTCTGCACAGCAGCGTCTCTGCACAGCAGCGGCGTCTCTGCACAGCAGCGGCGTCTCTGCACAGCAGCGTCGT